>NW_012267228.1:14920266-14952766 GCF_000151885.1 Dipodomys ordii
CTTCCTCCCTCCCTCCCTTCCTTCCTTCCTCCCTTCCTTCCTTCTTTCCTTCCTTCCTATCTTTTCTTTTCCTTCCTTCCTTCCCTCCTTCCTTTTCTCTCTTTCTTTCTGAAAAATAAACTTTGCAACCATTTCTTGGTGTCTCTGTGACTTGTTTATGTCTTGCACAGAAGTCATGGCATTGCTTGTCATCTGATTTGTTAAAATTGGTGGGGGCTGGGTTTAGCTCTTGGACAGGGTTGGGAAAGGAGGGGGTAGGGGGGAATGAAAGAGAAGAGAACAGAGTCCTCAGCCTTTTCTGTGCCTTGAGTCTTTGGAGTTTCGGGAAATCCTGACTCAGAGTAGGGTTCTGTTCCCCCACCACCAGAGGGATGTATGTGTGTGTGTGTGTGTGTGTGTGTGTGTGTGTGTGTGTGTCTGTACTAAGGCTTGAACTCAGGGCCGAAGTACTGTCCTTTAGCTTTTTTTAGAGGTTGGTGCTCTAATACTTGAGCCATTGCTCTACTTCTGGCTTTTTGGTGGTTCGTTGAATAATTGTCTCATGGACTTTCCTGCCGAGGCTGGCTTTGAGTCTTACCCTCAGATCTCCACCTCCTGAGTAGCTAGGATGACAGGCATGAGCCACTGGTGCTCACCAGAATAGTGTTCTGAAGCACATAAAATAAAATTAATTGGATTACAGTGGCAGTGAACTAAACAGGAACATAGTGAGCAAGCAACACCTCAAAACACTTAGTGATAGAGAATATGTATGCTTTGCTGTTCATGCATTAAACAACACTATGTATGAGCAGGTCCATTAGCTTTATAATGAGGAGGTTGTTGATAGATGCCTATTTTGAGGTATTAATCATAGACTATAATGAGATGGACAATATCTCTGAGTCCTGTTTGTGACCAAGTCATAGAAACTATTAAATTCTCAGGTGGACGGTGGCAGGCCAGGTATATGTTGATGATGTGTGGGAGGCTGCTGGTATGTTAATGCTCAGGGTTCCTGCCCTTCCCCTTCCTCCCTTCCCTCCTCCTTCCTTCTCCTCTTCCTCTTCCTTTCTCTCTCTCTCATTCTTTCATCTATTATAGAAATGACCATTGATTGGGAGAACCAGTGATGTCTGAAATTACTTATTAGATTGGAAATACCTTGGAAAGTGGTTCTTACTAACTTGATTTGTCAGGTTTTCTCCAGCAGGATCCGTCTGTGGATTACGGTGTATAATGTTGTAGGACTGCATGAGGTGCTTCCAGGCCTGGTACGAGACATGTGGGTCTTTATGATATACAGAAATTCTTACACACCAGAGAGAAACGGAGGAGGAAGGTCAGGGATCGGGTCAGCCCCAGAGCAAGGGGACATGGAACGATGTGATCCTGTCCTGGCTGAAGGGTTCCTAAAAGGAGTCGGGGCATGGGCTGTGGCCTGCTCACTTCTGAAGATGGGGAAAGGCTCTGTTGCCCAGGGGTCAAGGGGCCAGACCCTGAACCTGGGTTCATATCCCGGATCTGCTACTTATTGGCTGCATCACCTCCCTGTGTCCAGACGGTGTAAAATGGAGGTAGCAATAGCCCCTGTCACAGGTGTGACGGGAATGACAGGTATGATGGGAGGATTGCAGGAGCACATGCGCAGAAGGGCCTTAGGATTGCAGGAGCACATGCGCAGAAGGGCCTTAGGATTGCAGGAGCACATGCGCAGAAGGGCCTTAGGATTGCAGGAGCACATGCGCAGAAGGGCCTTAGGACAGAGCCGGGCATTTATTAGCTGCTGCTGCTGCTGCGGCTGCTGCTACTGAGGGTGACTCGGGGTGGGACAGGTGTAATTTACAGAGCCCTTTCTGGTTCTGGGCCTGATTTGAACTTCACAGTGGCCTATGAGCTATTTTCAAATCCGTTCACTAGATGAGGAGTTTAGAGGGGTCCAATAACTTACCCATTGGGCCAGGAGCCAGGGGCGCCTATCTGTAATCCTAGCTACTCAGAAAGATGAGATCGGAGAATTCAGGTTTGAAGCCAGTCTGGGTAGACAAATCTAAGAGACTTAAAGCTCCAATTTAACCAGCAAAAAGCTGGAAGTGGAGGTGTGGCTCAAGTGAGAGCCCTGAGCTGATAAAGCAGAGCAAGAGGATGAAACCCTGGGTTCAAGTCCCGGTAGCACCCTTGCCCCTACTTCCCATCGCCCCCCCCCTGCAAAATACATTTGCCCATTGGACAAGAATAAATAAGAACCTAAGTTGTGGATGGCAAGAGAGCCATGTTCTAGTGCCTTCCCTATATTTGGAATCAGCCAGCTGACGTCACCTGCTGAGTTTGTGTCCCATATTACTCATGGGGCCTTCTCCCCAGTGAACCTGTGTCATGGAAGAAGTTTCTGTCACTATCTGTTCCAGCCTGCCCACATCACCAAATGAGCACAGACCCTGCACTTTGTGCACTGGATGCACGTGATTCTAGTTTACTTGCAGTTCATTTACATTCAAATGAGCCCTTGTTTACCTAGGTACAGCCAGCTGGGGAGTGCAGAATTGGGAGAATATGGGGTGGCTTGGGCATCGGCCCCTTGGCTGTATGACCTTGGGAAGGTCACTGCAGTGGGTGGGCTGTTTCACCATCCCGGGAATGGCCTGGTGGTGTTCAGACTTTTATGAAGCATTCACTGTAAGGTAGGCCCAACCAAAGAGGAGAATTACGAAACGTTTACAAAGCTGTCAGTGATGGTGTAGAATTTCGAGGCAGGGACTGCAGGCTGGCAGGCCCAAGGAAGCCTTGAGACTGAAAATAGGATGAACCTCAGGGCCCGGGATCCGGGACTTCTGGCTCACTTCTGCTTTCTTGGCATCTGGGCCAATCTTGTCTCTGTGGACTCGGCTTCTTTGTTTCCCTGTACAGTCCAGATGGATGTGTTACCCTTTGAGAAATCCCGGAAGAGGAAATGTCACCTCCTTGGCTGACTTAGCCACAGGTAGAGTAAGAAGGAGACAGACGCTGCCGTCCTGCTCACAGATGGCACCTGTGGCTCATCTGCCAGGGCTGAGGGTGTCTCTGAGTGCTGGCAGGGGTGGCCTCAGGGTCTCAGAGTATCTCTGGCTCTCCATTTGGCTTCAAGGTGGCAGCTGAGGCTCAATAGGAAACAGACTTGTTAGGAGAAGGAGGCGGGACATCAAAATTCATTCTTTTTTAAATCTCCACCCAAGTTTGTTGACTGCGTGGCACTTCCCAGGTGCTGGGTAAGTATGCCAGGAAGAGCAAACGCAGAGACGAGTTGCTGAGGATGGAGACCTGACCTCTGCCCTCACCAGCTGGGTTGATTCGTGTTAGTGCCAGGAAGACAAGATTAAAATAGAGGCTTGCAAGACAAGTTTGAGAGTGGGACCTTGAGGCGGAGATGGCTGCCCTGGGATCAGATGACTGAGAAGAATTAACCAAGGAGAGATGGACGGAAGAACCTGTCTGGCTCTGAACAGGCGTGGCATGTGCAAAGGTCCTGTATCAGGAAAGCTATAAAAGACAGGAAGAAATAGTTGGATTGTATTTGAAGTTCATCCTTGCCTTTCTTCTTTCTCTCTCCAAAAGGAAAAATGAGTTTTAGGTGACTCCATTATTTTAAGTAGAGCTAGGTCACAAAAATAAACTTTGTATTACATGGCAGATTATGTTATAGTGTTTCTCCTTCTCCTCCTCCCCTTTCTCCTCCTCTTCCTCCTCTTCCTCCTCCTCTTTCACCTTCTTCTTCTGGATATAAACTCAGCTCTAAAAAAGAGACGACATTCCTTAAAGCCCTCCGTGGTGTTTGTTACTCTTTTTGTGCGTGCACGCACATCTCTGTGTGTGTGTGTGTGTGTGTGTGTGTGTGTGTGTGTGTGTTATGGGGTCACAACCTCTTTTCTTACCATGGACATGTTTGCTGCTGCCGTGTTTCTCCGCGGCCTGTGGGAGGCTGTGATTAGTGAATTCATGTGTGGAAACTTAGGGGACAGAGGCATTTCTTAGGATCCAAGCAGTGGTTGCAATGCATTATGGATGTGAACCATTTGCCTTTTAGGCCACAGGGCCGAGGAACAGCCTCAGACCTTTATCTGAGCCAGTGGAGTCCAAGCACGGGAAGGGTTCAACACAGATGCTGTGAATGCCAGCAAGTCCCTCCCCCCACCAATAGCATTAAAAAACAACAATAGGGCTCAGTGGTAGAGCGCTTGCCTTGCATGCATGAGGCCCTGGGTTCGATTCCTCAGCACCACATAAGCAAAAAGAAAAAAGCCGGAAGTGGCGCTGAGGCTCAAATAGTAGAGCACTAGCCTTGAGCTGAGGAGCTGAGGGACAGCGCCCAGGCCCAGAGTTCAGGCCCCACGACTGGACCCAAACAACAACAACAACAACCCAGGATGTGGAATTTCCATTGAAAAGTTAGCTGAACATTTCACTGGTAACTGTCATTTAGATATGAGCTAGGTACCAGTGGCCATGCCTGTATCCTACCTAATCCGGAGGCGAAGATTGGGAGGATTGTACTCTAGGTCAGCACAAGACCCCACTTCAATCAATAGCTGGACAAGGCGTCACATGCCTGTCACAGGCCAGACCAAGTCAGGTATGCAGGTGAGACTCTATTTGCAAACTCAACAGGACTAGTGAGCGACTCAAGAGAAAGGGTACCTGCCTAGCAGGTATGTTGTCCAGGTTCAAATCTTAGTACAGCCTGCCCTCCCCCAAGTTTACCTATTAAAATGCTGATATACAGTTGTAACTTAACTAGATGTAAATCACAACAGGAAGGTGCCATGCTACTGAATGAATCTACCAGTGAGCTAAGGGATGTTCTGAGTTGGGCTTCCTGTTTCTTCCTCACTACTCTGCCTCTTCCCCCTCCCTCGGCTTTTCCCAGGCTGCTTTGCAATGTTACATTCCCTTTCCTTGTCAGATTGTAGAAATCCCTGGCTTCATTTGGAGCCCTGAGTCCATTGCTTACTTGATATTTTTGTCCTTACCTAAGTAAGTGGAATGACTGATTTAAAAAAAAAACCACCTTTTAAATGGACTTAAAAAAACAAGCAAATAGCCGGACACCCGTGGCTCATGCCTATAATCCTAGCTACTCAGGAGGCTGAGATCTGAAGATCATGGAGAGTCTGTGAGACTCTTATCTCCCAATTAATCATAGAAAAAACCAGAAGTGATGCTATAGCTCAAGTGGTAGAGTGCTGGCCTTGAGCAAAAGAACCATAGGGAAAGCACTCAGGCCTAGAGTTCAAGGTCCAGGATCAACAACACACACACACACACACACACACACACACACACACACACACACACACACACACACACACACCCCAAACCCAAATAAACAAATAAACAGAAATACACCACCACAACAAAAGAACAAGCAAACCTGCTGTCTTCCGGTGTCATTGTAAGGAGCGAGGGACCAGAGGGACAGCCTGGATCCCAGAGTGCACAGCCACTTAGTTACTATGATAAGTCTTTGGTTGGGCACTGGTGGCTCACACCACTAATCCTAGCCACTCAGGAGACTGAGAGGCTTGAGATTCAAAGCCAGCCTGGGCAGAAAAATTGGCAAGAGCCTCATCTCCAGCATTAACTAGCGGGAAAGCTGATCTGGAGATGTTGCTCAAGAAGTAGAGTGCTAGGGGCTGGGAAGGTGGCTCAGTGGTAGAGTACTTGCCTTGCATGCCTGAGGCCCTGAGTTCGATTCTTCAGCACCGCAAAAGAAAAAAGCCGGGAGTGGCGCTGTGGCTCAAGTGGTAGAGTGCTAGCCTTGAGCTGAAGAGCTGAGGGACAGCGCCCAGGCCCAGAGTTCAGGCCCCACGACTGAACTCCCCCCCCCCAAAAAAAAAGAAGTAGAGTGCTAGCCATGAGAAACAAACGACAACAAAAACCAACCAAGGCCTATTCACCCCCCCCCCAAGATAAACAACAGGGAGAAACAAGTCCTAGATCTTACTAAACTTGCATTGATAGCCAGGCACCGGTGGCTCATGTCTATAATCCTAGCGACTCACGAGGCTGCAGAAACATCTGAGACTCTTACCTCCAATAAACTACCCAGAAAAGGCCGGAAGTGTCACTGTGGCTCAAGTGGTAGAGCATTAGTCTTGAGCAAAAAGAGGCTCAGGAACAGTGCCCAGGCCTTGAGTTCAAGTCCCAGGACAGACAAAAACAAAACAAAACTTGCACCTATGACAATGTTTCATGAAGATAATTTCCATTTCATTTAGAAGCTCTGGATATATATTTTTTTCTTGGTAAGGCTACTTAGTGTGATATTGCTATTTAAGTGGAATCTTGTATTTATTCAAGAATGATTATATCTGATATGTATTTGAGATTATTTACATATGGATTTGTTCAAACTTTTACCAGGAATGGTTACAATTAAAAGATGTATTGTAAATCAGCGACAGTATAGTAAATAGATTTCCTTGTTTGAGCCACACGAGGGCGCTACTGTCAAAGAAAAGAAGATTGTTCAGGTTGAAACTGTAATAAAGGATCAGATTGAGCTTTTATCCCAGGCATGGATGGAAGAGGCTGGTTATGTTTGTGATGGGCTTTGTCTTGCACCTTGCATCTCTACTGTGTACAAGCCACGAGTTGCCCATTTGCTCCTCTTTAATTGTGCTGTGAGTTTTCTGGTCTAATTGAACCCTGTTCGTTTCCAGATGAGGAATCTGGGGATCCTAAAGGTTAAATAGTCACTCATTTGGGAGTGAAAGTGGAGGCTTGCTTTTATTCTTTTTATTAACAAAGCATATTTAACTCCTGTAAGGTGCAGGATACTTACTCTCAAGGCCAGGGTGGCTGAGAAATCCTCTCTTCATGTTCTGATTATACCTTAGTACAGGCCAGCCCTCCTCCCTTCCTCTCTGTCCCCCAGTGATGAAAGTATTAGCAGTGATGTTATTAATATTTATTTCAGCTCAATGGATTTTTTAAAAATGAACATTCCTTATGCAGAGATTGGATCAAATCAGAAAGAAAACTTTTTTTTTTTTTTTTTGGAGACAAGCTCAAGTGTTTGATGACTCGTAGATTGCTTCCCACATATTATGTTTGGCTATTTATTATGTTGAGTAAAATCCTTGGCTGCTCTGTGTTGGTTATTTGGAAAATGAGAAGTGAGGTGGAGATTTTTTTCCAATTAAAAACTAGTCTAATGAAAAGAAAAAAATCGCTCTACAGTAGGGATAATTGGGCCTTGAGAGATTTATGGCTAAATTGCCATTACCGGTCATCGTGGATGAGCCTCAGACTGGATTCATTTCTTTTGGACAAACAAACCGTGAGGTGCTGCTGGGTGGCACTGAGCTTTGGTGAGTACATTTTATTTTAGGTAACATGCCAGTTTGTTTTGTTTTATTTGTTCTGGTAAAAGGTTTTTTTCATTTTATGATTAAGAAGAGGTTTTTTTTTTCTCTTTCTTTCTCCTTTAGTTATTAACAAAATGCATTAGAAAGAAGCCTGTCACAGCCCTGAGACCAATATATTGTGGCTTTTTTTTTCTTTCTTCTAAATTATTTTTGCTGGTCATGGGGCTTGAACTCTGGGCCTGGGCACTGTCCCTGAGCTTTTGTGCTCAAGGCTAGCACTCTACCACTTGAGCCACTTCTAGCTTTTTTTTTGTTTTTGGTAGTTTAATGGAGAATAGGAGACTCGCAGACTCTTCTGCCCAGGACTTGAACTGTGATCTTCAGATCTCAGCCTCTTGAGTATCTAGGATTATAGGGGTAAGTCACCAGCACATGGCTCTGTGTGGCTTTTATTTTTTATTTTTTGGTCAGTCATGGGCCTGAACTCTGGGCCTGGGTGCTGTCCCTCAGCTCTTCAGCTCAAGGCTAGCACTCTACCACTTGAGCCACAGTGCCACTTCCGGCTTTTTCTGCTTATATGGTGCTGAGGAATCGAACCCAGGGCCTCATGCATGCAAGGCAAACACTCTGCCATTGAGCCACCTTCCCAGCCCCTCTGTGTGGCTTTTAAAAGGAATTTTTGGTTCTTAAAATGATGGAGTGTGAACTTTATATGAACGTAACATGTCTATTTACCTGATTTAAATCACCTCCAAGAAGACGAGCTTTCTTAAAAACTCTCTAGCACTTCATTTAGATCGGATGGTTGCTACCATGTGAATTAAAATGCCATTTCCAAAATTCTTTAATTTTTAATAGACCCAGTTATTGTCTTTAATGGTTCATTTATAACAAGCTTTAGTATGTTGTAAAATGGCTCAGTAGTAAATTTTTCACTAAGGTGCTCAAACAAGCTGTAAAAAAAAAAGCCCTAAATTTATGACATGTATAATGCCACAGATTGGCAGGGGAAAAATAGTGCCTGGTCTGAGCTAGGGCAGTGACCAAGCTGTACCTGACAAAGTTATTGTATCATGGTGCCAGAAAGGAGCGCTGACTGGTGGTTTCAGCCAGCAGTGCTGCCTGAGATACATTGTCCCCAAAGTTGTTCACCTATTAAGTCCATTTCCTTTCATTGGGGCGCTCTTAAGAAGTTCATTAGTAACTGTTTTCTTTTAGAAGTAGTGTCCAGAGAAACATTACATCTCCTACCACTGCCTACCTGGATGGAAAAGCTGTTTACACATTTCTAAAGATACTCCAATGTGGAGGAGATGTTTCAGTGGCTAGAGAGGGGACCATTTCTCCTCATTTCTGAGGTGTGTGTGTGTGTGTGTGTGTGTGTGTGTGTGTGCCAATACTCGACCTTGAACTCAGGGCCTTGGTACTGTCTCTTAGGGCCTTGGTACTGACTCTTAACTTTCTTTTGTTCAAAGCTAGACCTCTCCCATTTGAGCCACAGCTCTACTTCTTGCTTTTTGGTAGTTAATTAAAGATAAGAATTTCATAGACTTTCCTGCCCTGGGTTGGCTTTGAACCGTGATCCTTGGTTCTCAGCCTCCTGAGCAGCTAGGATTATAGGTGTGAGCCACCAGTGTCAGCCTATGAATTGTTCTTTGTAGGTGCTCCATGTTTGAATGTGGGGTGGTTGCCGGGCAAACCATCCTTTAGGGGGGCTGCCCTCTGCAGACTCCTGCTTTGGTTCCCCAAAGGCGATCCGCTTCCAGGTTCTCCTCTCTGAAGTGGAAATTCACGCGGCTAAATGATTGGCCACTGGGAAGTGTGGCTCTCACAGCCTCAGCTGGGAGAATCACTGGGCCCAGGGACCCAGGGGGTGAGGACAGAAGTCTCAGGGCCTCCCAGTGGACCTCAGCCCTAGAGGTCAGAGCTGAACTGGTGACAAGCCTGGAAATAGCTCATTATGCCATCCCTTGCTCTGCAGGCAATGAGAGGCGTTGCCCCGGGGACCGTCCTGGAGAGTGGACAGCTGGGAAGGGCAGCGCCCCTCTGTGTGTGCTATGATGCCTGACTTTGCCTTGCTGGGCTGTTGTAAACATGCTACACATTTGCCCTGGGTCAGCAAATGAGCCTGATGGAATGGGCAGACACGTGTGTGTGTGTGTGTGTAGTGCCTTGATGGAAACCAATAGAAGTAATTAAGTTATCACTCATGCCTTTCTCACTCTGGTTTGTCTGCATGGAAGTGTTTTAGAGAACCGTAATGCCAAGAACAGTTATTTCCACCTGTTGGAGAAATGGTGGCTTCCGCACTGGTGACCTTTATCATTCCTGCTGTTTGGTCTTAATTTGGGAAATGACATTGGCCTTTAATTAATCTGTGGAAAACAGAATCACGCAGTACTACCTTTCATGATGATGCAAAACTCACTTAGTGTTGATATGAATTATTGTACTAAATTCCATCCAATTATGTGTGCAGAGTTAGCCATGCACAGACTGTGTGTGTGCACACGCACGTGCACACGCGTGTGCACCTATTGTAGGGCATTCAGGGCCTCACACTCTTGCTTGGCTTTTTCACTTAAGACTAGCTCTCTTAGCAGAAGAACACAAAGATGCAATGTGTACGTGCACCTGATCATATAAAATAATATTTATTGAAATCAACTCCAGGAAATGAAAACAAGAGTTTTAAAAAAATATGCTATTGTTTTTCTTTCCTTTCCTATTGTTCATTTATCTATCTAGCGGTATTCACTAGACATTATGTTGAAAATGAGCTATACAACTTGGGAGTAGAGATGAGAGGGAAAAACTGGGAAAGTGAGGAAAAGGGTTTGTCCAAGAAGAAAAGTGCTCTTTACCTGACTTACGTAACTATAACCCATCTGTACATCACCTTTATAATAACAATACAAATTCATTAAAAAGAGACTAGCACTAGAGTCATAGCTCTACTTCAGGCTTTTTGCTGGTTAACTAGAGATAAGAGTCTCATGGATTTTTCTTCCTGGGTTGGCTTCAAGTCATGATCCTCAGATCTCCAGCCTCCTGAGTAGCTAGGGTTACATGTGTGAGCTACCAGCACCAGCCAGATATTTGGAATGCAAGGTTAGTGACTTGTGTCTTTAATTCCTGAAGAAAGATGGTGGTATTTTTCAGTGTTTTCCTAAACCATGGGAGGAAACAAATACGTTTGGGAAATGTTTTTGCCAGATTCCAAACATTAGTTACACTGGTATCAGATGGCCTGGCTCAGGTATTGCTGAGTGATATGGGAAAAGTCATATATCTTTTCTTTAGCCATATAGGGCTATAAATAAGTTCTCCTTTTAATAGAGTTAGTAATTAGTTAAGTAACTATTTTAAAAGTAATGGAATTTGAACTGAGGGCTCATGCATGCTTGGAAATCGTTCTACCACTGAGCTATACCTGGACCCTTTTTGGCTTAATTTTGGTACAAGGCCTTGCTGTGTAGACTGGTCTTGAATTATTGATACTTCTGCCTTTGCCTTTTTTGAGTAGCAGGAATTACAAGTGTGCTCCACCAGGACTTTCGTGTGTCAGGGTATAGGAATGCTTAACACAATGCTTGCAGTGTGGTAGGCACACATAGGCTCCTCTGGAGATTTGAGGAAATCCTCAGAGTTGAATTTAAACATTCATCCAAGCTGTCAACTGTCATTGTTCAGAAGTAGTAGTCAGGTGTCAGTCATTTTACTCTGTCTAATAAGCAGAAGCCTTTTAAGTGGCTATGTAATGTTTCATATTGCTAGAATTTATGATAACAGAAAATTGAAAGAACAGTACAAAGAATTTCTACTTATACTTTAATCCAATTCATGAGTTAAACTTTATCCATTCTTTTTCACCCATCCATCCATCTATCCATCCACCCATCAATTCATCCATTCATCTACCCACCTACCCATCCATCCTCCCATCCACTCAACCATCCATCCTCCCATCCACCCACTCATCCATCCTCCCATCCACCCATCTATCCTCCTATCCATCCATCCATCCTTCCATCCATCCATCCACCCATCCATCCATTCATTGATCCATCTGATCCATCCATACATCCATTGAACCACCCATCAATTCATCCATCCATCCACCCACCCACCCACCCATCCATCCATCCATTCACCCCATCCACCCATCCATCCTCCCATCCACCCATCTATCCATTCTGTGCGTCTTCTGTCATGACCTCCTTTGCTCACTCATGCTTTCTTTCCTTTACCTTTTCATTCTCTCTTTATTTTCCTTGGAATCATTTGAAACTAAGTTAGAAACATTTACCCCTTTCTCTTAAGCATTTTGGGATATTTTTTTAATAACAAGGGAATTTTCTTTCTTACCTACACTATGGTGATGGAACTCAGGGGAGTTAATATTGATAGAGTTTTGAAGTTTGATCTACAGGTTGTATCCAGTTATTGTTACATGCTGGAGGAATATTCTTTGTGGCTCTGGGTATGTGGGGTATGCGCAGTGCATTCTGGGAATGACTGTGTGCACACATTTGTTTTTCCTCATGTGAGATCCAATTTCAGATCACAATTGTATTGGGTTGACATATTTTTTGTGTGCATGTGTCCTTTTGTGACCTTGATAGTAAGAATGCATAGCAAATATATTGTAAATGGCCTTCAAAAGCCTCTGACATTTCGGCTTGTCTATTTTTTTTTTCCTCTCAGGATCAGTTGCAGGTATAGAGTTAGTTTGTCTTCTGACTTTAAAAGGAACCAATAGACTCTCAGAGCCTGTGTAGAAGCTACTGCATAGATTGACATGTGTGCAGCGAGGGGCGTGGTGGGAATTCTACAAGAGATGCTCCCACGGTGTGCTTATCCACAAACCAATGACTCTACATTGAAAGAACAATTCTCTTAGGATTTCACCCTTCCCCCTCCCCAATTGAGGAGGCAAGTAGATCAAGAGAAGGAAAGGCACAGGCTTTTCATTTCCTTGAAAAGATCTCAAGGGAAGACAGAATTTTTCTGTGTGACACAGAAATAAATTAAACATCTGAAGAATGATGTCTTCTGCCTGGGAACCTCAAAGTTTTTCCAGAGCCCAGGAAACATAAATAGATATTCTGCTCTTCTGTGGTAAAGGAGAAACCAAGCCCACATAATGTCATCATGTCAACGTTTCAGGTAGAAGATGAAAATGGAGCTCAGCGTCCAAATGTTGTCTGTGTCATTCGAGTTCAATAAGCAGATGCATTCTGAACAAGGTTTTGTTTTTGTAAGCCTATGTATGCGCAGCGTCTTTCATCATGGAGAGTTAGGAACACCCTTAAAAAAATCAATGACTTTTGAAACAGACTCAGGGCTGTGTTATTTTTATTTTTATCTTCTGGTCAGTCGTGGGCCCTGAACTCTGGGCCTGGGCACCGTCCCTCAGCTCTTCAGCTCAAGGCTAGTGCTCTACCACTTGAGCCACAGCACCACTTCTGGCTTTTTCTACTTATGTGGTGCTGAGGAATCGAACCCAGGGCCTCATGCATGCAAGGCAAGCACCTACCACTGAGCCACCTTCCCAGCCCTGACGCCTTGTCCAGCTATTGATTGAAGTGGGGTCTTGTGCTGACCTAGAGTACAATCCTCCCAATCTTCGCCTCCGGATTAGGTAGGATACAGGCATGGCCACTGGTACCTAGCTCATATCTAAATGACAGTTACCAGTGAAATGTTCAGCTAACTTTTCAATGGAAATTCCACATCCTGGGTTGTTGTTGTTGTTGTTTGGGTCCAGTCGTGGGGCCTGAACTCTGGGCCTGGGCGCTGTCCCTCAGCTCCTCAGCTCAAGGCTAGTGCTCTACTATTTGAGCCTCAGCGCCACTTCCGGCTTTTTTCTTTTTGCTTATGTGGTGCTGAGGAATCGAACCCAGGGCCTCATGCATGCAAGGCAAGCGCTCTACCACTGAGCCCTATTGTTGTTTTTTAATGCTATTGGTGGGGGGAGGGACTTTTGGAGCCCTGAGTCCATTGCTTACTTGATATTTTTGTCCTTACCTAAGTAAGTGGAATGACTGATTTAAAAAAAAAACCACCTTTTAAATGGACTTAAAAAAACAAGCAAATAGCCGGACACCCGTGGCTCATGCCTATAATCCTAGCTACTCAGGAGGCTGAGATCTGAAGATCATGATTCAAAGCCAGCCTGGGCAGGAGAGTCTGTGAGACTCTTATCTCCCAATTAATCATAGAAAAAACCAGAAGTGATGCTATAGCTCAAGTGGTAGAGTGCTGGCCTTGAGCAAAAGAACCATAGGGAAAGCACTCAGGCCTAGAGTTCAAGGTCCAGGATCAACAACACACACACACACACACACACACACACACACACACACACACACACACACACACCCCAAACCCAAATAAACAAATAAACAGAAATACACCACCACAACAAAAGAACAAGCAAACCTGCTGTCTTCCGGTGTCATTGTAAGGAGCGAGGGACCAGAGGGACAGCCTGGATCCCAGAGTGCACAGCCACTTAGTTACTATGATAAGTCTTTGGTTGGGCACTGGTGGCTCACACCACTAATCCTAGCCACTCAGGAGACTGAGAGGCTTGAGATTCAAAGCCAGCCTGGGCAGAAAAATTGGCAAGAGCCTCATCTCCAGCATTAACTAGCGGGAAAGCTGATCTGGAGATGTTGCTCAAGAAGTAGAGTGCTAGGGGCTGGGAAGGTGGCTCAGTGGTAGAGTACTTGCCTTGCATGCCTGAGGCCCTGAGTTCGATTCTTCAGCACCGCAAAAGAAAAAAGCCGGGAGTGGCGCTGTGGCTCAAGTGGTAGAGTGCTAGCCTTGAGCTGAAGAGCTGAGGGACAGCGCCCAGGCCCAGAGTTCAGGCCCCACGACTGAACTCCCCCCCCCCCCCCAAAAAAAAGAAGTAGAGTGCTAGCCATGAGAAACAAACGACAACAAAAACCAACCAAGGCCTATTCTTTCTGCTTATGTGGTGCTGAGGAATCGAACCCAGGGCCTCATGCATGCAAGGCAAGCACCTACCACTGAGCCACCTTCCCAGCCCAGGACTATGTTATGATTGGAAAGAGTTGGGAGATGAGATGAATGGCGTAGGTACATTACACAAATGGATGGGTGGACTTGCACACACTCAAGTATAGAAGTGACATGAGAGAGTTAATCCTTTCAGGCAAGTGCCTAACCCACTGGATGGGGAAAGGTTGAGTGAATTACTTTCCACCCAAAAATTAAACCTGTGGCTCCTCTCTGGTATGCAGACTATGAGACTACATGCCTTTTTCACAGATAGGTCATTTTTAAATGAAAAAACAACATAAAAGAATGTCCAGTGGTTTCTTTTGTGTGAGGAAAACAAGATAAATATTAGCCAGGAAAGGTCAGTTGGTTTCCAATACATTATGATGGTTCTCACAAACTGTACTTCTTTCTGATAGCAGAAGTTCACGTGATGCCCTTGGGTGAAATGAGGACCAGGAGACTTAATAGAATTGGAGGATGGGGAGATAACATTTTTTCTGTGCAATTCATATTTATACAGTTATTAAAAGTCCCCCTTTTCTTCTTGTTGAATGAATCTCTCCAGGTGTAGTTTCCTTCTTTCTTAAAGCCCCACAGGGGTTGTACTTGACGTTGATCACCTGAAATATTCTCCCATTGAACTGGAGCATTAGCTTTCGGTATTTAGAAAACAGGAAAAAATGGAAAAACAAAATCTTAGTTGTGGTTGGTGGTGACCCTACAGCGAGTTCACCAGATTCCAAAGCAACGAGATTGCATCTTGCCATCCATTTTTGGTATGTGCAACTTTAATGGTTGTCACTGCGTGCAATGGTTTTCTGCTTATCTCTGTCACAGGAGGGGATGCATTTGATTTAGCAAGAAGGGAAAGTGATGTGTCATTTTGTTCTTCAGATGTCTTCAGTTTGGAACCAAGATAAGCATCTAATGCATATCCTACAAAATTAAGAAGAGTGAGGGCCTTCCGCACTCTCAAATCTTCAAAAGGGTGACATGGATCAAGATATATTGCATTCATAAACTGCTTTGTTAAATGGCAACCCCTTTGTATAATTACTTAAATATAATAATAGTATTAATAAGTAGTTTTTTTTAGGTTGGTGTATTGAGTGTTTAGTGTTAGGCAGTTCCAAGTATTCTTTACCTTTTGACACAATGAATTGCATTGGAAAGAAGTTTTCTGTCTTCCATTAACATCAAAAAGATAAAAAATGGAGACTGTCCGGCATCATTCTTAGTTTTTTTTTTTTTTTTTGTTGTTGTTGTTGATTGTGAGGCTTGAACTCAGGGCCTGGGCACTGCCCAGCTTAAGCTTTTGTGCTCAAGACTAGTGCTTTACCACTTTGAGCCTCTGCTCCACTATTGGATTCCTGGTAGTTAATTGAAGATAAGTCTCACTGGACTTTTCTGCCCAGGCTGGTTTGAATCGCGACCCTCAGTTCTCAGCCTCCTGAGTAGCTGGGATTACAGGTGTGAGCCACCAGTGCCCTGCTCATGCTTAGGTTTCTACCACCTGGATCTCAGAATTAGGGTCTTCAGGCTGGTTCTCCACTGCTCTGTGAGATTGGATAAGTTACATCATCTCTTGGGAACAGATGGTGCTGAATTTCGGCTTCATCCAATGGTCAATGAAACAGGGAGAAAGACGTCCTGGTGAATGTTGTATGGTTTGGGGCTCTCTGTCATACCTTTGCTGCTGTGAACACTTCTGCACTGAAACTCTATTGTATGAAGCAGGGGATGAGAGAAGTATCCAGAATTTCCTCATGATGGAACACTTTTCATAGAAAGCATTGGGCTGTCTCCCACTTGTTAGAAACAATAAGCATCCTGGTGAACCCATTATTTTCCTGCTGGAACTCAGTTTCGTTTAAATGCTAAAATGCAAACTGATTCTTATTTTTCTTTTCTTCATTTTGTGTGTCTTCTTCAAAATAGGTCTTCCAAGCTAAGATCATATTGGATTTTTTTGGAACTGCCAAAATAATGGGTCCTTGCTACAAATGGAAATTTGGAATGGCGCCAAAATACGTGCTGGACTAACTGTGCTGGACTGGGACCATCTCTGATGAAATTTCCAAGGTGAAGTGATTGTTTGCAGACCCCGAGTGTCCAAGAGTTGAATCTCTCCCCCTTCCCTTCCTTCTTCCTCCCCTCCCCTCCTCCTATTCCCCTCCCACCCCCTCCCTTCCTCTCCCCTATTCCTCCCCTCCCCTTCAATCTGTTCTCTTCCCTAAACTTGTAGGTTGGTTAAGTAGACTACGAGGCCCATCTTCCTTAAACCAGAGGGTGTTAATTGACAAATCGAGGAACCCAGGAAGCTCCTGGACCACGACTCCAACATCTCCATGGATCCTTTCACATACTAAAACCATGTCAACTTTTACTTGACCGTAACTCGCAGTGTGTATTTTTAAAAATATGGAATCTAACCACCATGTTCTGTTAGAACAGCTGAACTGGAGCCTTGGTGAATCACAAATAGACTTTTCACCAAGGCGTGGTGCTAACTTGGAAAACTCCTTTATTGTCTTACTTACTTATTTACTGGAGTCGGGGCTTGAACTCAAGGTCCTGAGTGAGCTCCCACTTTTTTTTTTTTTTTGCTCATGGCTGGCACTCTATGACTTGAACCAAAATTCTACTTCTGGCTTTTTTTTTTGTTTGTTTGTTTATTGGAGATCAGAGTCTGGCTGGGCTGGCTTCGAACCTCAAGCCTCAGATCACAACCTCCTGAGTACCTAATATGGAACACTCTGCATATAAGGTAGTTGTGGAGAGCTGGGTTACTGCTCAGCACAGAGGAAAGTCTGCTTGGCTTCTGGCTACCTTGGGGCGAAGCCAGGCGGGTCTGGAGGCTGTTGACTTCTTTTCTCCCCTGCCCAGGCTGCATTTTCCAGGAGCCTGGCATTCTGGCTTTGCACTGACTCAGCCTTGTCTCTCCTTAGGATGAGAGTCTACACGAAGTCAGTGTTGCTGTTCCATTGGCTCTTTCTGGCCTATGTACTAATGGTGTGCTGTAAGCTGTTGTCTGCCTCCAGCTACCACCTCCGGGGACACACAGGTGAGCCCTCAGGCCTTTAGGCTTCTTGTGCGCCCCCCCCCCCCGCACTCAATGCATAAAACCTCATTAGAACTCAGCGTGCCTGTTTCCAGCAGGTAATCCACACGAGCTTTGCATGGTGAGCAAGTAGGCAGAAGATGCTGGAAGTAAAGCTGGGGGTATTGGCTAGATGCTGGAGCAGTATGCTTCTAGGTGTCTTTTCAAGATTTTTCTCAGTGTTACTTACTTTTTTTTTTCCTGGCTGCTTTTTCCAAAAGAAAAAAAGAAAACAATCAGAAAACCATTGGCGCTGTGTGCATGCGTGCATGTGTATGCACGTGTGTGTGTGTGTGTGTGAGTGTGTGTGTGCGCATTGCACGAGCTCCCAGTGCTCCCTCCCCTTGCTTAGGGAGAGAAACATGGGTGAGCCTCATTTAACACAGGGCTGTACTGAAAAGAAGTATTCAGATAAGTTAAGACTCATTTGAGATGTGGAGTA
Organism: Dipodomys ordii; assembly: GCF_000151885.1. Taxonomy (NCBI): domain Eukaryota; kingdom Metazoa; phylum Chordata; class Mammalia; order Rodentia; family Heteromyidae; genus Dipodomys; species Dipodomys ordii. Next base: position 14,938,163 of record NW_012267228.1, read on the forward strand.
ATTAATACGCTTAATAAAAGAAAGAAAAGGCCAGTGGTAACTTTTGCACAAGGACTTACAATAGATTGTATTTGAAGTTTTGCAGTCATTCTGATCATTTAATTTCCAGGGAACTTGCCGGTGAATTTCTTTCTTTTCTTTCTTCATTTTTTTTTTTTTTTTTGTCGGTTGTGGGGCCTGAACTCTGGGCTTGGGCACTGTCCCTCAGCTCTTCAGCTCAAGGCGAGCGCTCTACCACTTGAGCTACAGCGCCACTTCCGGTTTTCTGGTGGTTTATTGGAGATAGGAGTCTCACGGTCTCTCCTGCCCGGGCTGGCTTTGAACCGCGATCCTCAGATCTCAGCCTCCTGAGTAGCTAGGATTACAGGCGTGAGCCACCAGTGCCCGGCTTCTTCATTTTTTTTAAAGGTAGTGTTTTGCTGTGTTCTGTGTTGTGCATGCTGGTCCCAAACTCCCAGGTCAAACAATTTTCCTGCCTCAGTGTCCCTAGTAACTGGAAGTAAAGCTGTGCTTCCCTTACTGACTAGGCTACATTGCTTATTTTACTTGTCCATTTATTTACTTTTTTTTTTTCTTGCCTCGCTATGTGCTTGCTAGTCAGGTACTGTGCCATTTGAGCCACCCATGAAGTCTGGATTGCTTAATTTTAAAGGACAGATGAAAACTGTCATCTAATCTGGGCACTGGTGGTTCATGAAATCCTCGCAACTCAAGGAGGCTGAGATATGAGGATCATAGTTTGAAGCCAGCCTGCGTAGGAAAGTCTATGAGATTTTTTTTTTTTGTCAATGGTGAGGCTTGAACTCAAGGCCTTGGTACTTTCCATGAGCTCTTTTGCTTAAGGCTAGTCCTCTGCCACCTTGAGCCACAGCGCCACTTCCGGTTTTCTGGTGGTTAATTGGAGATAAGAGTCTCATGATCTTTCTTTCCCTGGCTGGCTTTGAAACATCATTCTCAGATCTCAGGATGACAGGTATGAACCACAAGTACCGGCCTTATGATGGAGCTGTCTGCCACTCAAGTGGTGGAGCGCTAGCCTTGAGAGAGAGAGAGAAAAAAAGCTCAGAGACAGCACCCAGGCCCTGAGTTCAAGTCCCAGAACTGGCAAAAAAACCCCAAGTTTCATGTGAACCTTAAATTGGGTACATGACAGAAGTAGAAGTCTGCATTTGCAAAGCTTTTTGTGAGAGCTCCGGGCTGCCCTTACTCCAATACGTTAGGGCTGGCTGTAATTGTCAGCTCAAGATAATTTCTTAAACCTCTCACAACTCCATTTTCCCTCCTCAAGAAACAGTTCGAAGAAGATGAGAAAAATAATGATTGAAGTTTCAGGGAATCAGCATAAAATCGATGGCGTTCGGCTGCCGTGGAGGCCGGGCTGCGGCCGGCGTGGCGTGGCGTCGTGGGCCTTTTGATGGCTTTGTTCAGGGAAGACCATGCGTGAGGTCATTAGTTTCATCTGTGGCCTCCACATCAGTGGCTTCTAGTGCGGGAGGTCCTCTGAGTGAGACCACAGGCAGAGCGTGGCCGATGGGCTCTGTTATCGACTGTGGATTTCCAGGTTTCCACGCACCAGGCTGCAAGGGGTGAAGCTGAGGAGAAGAACCGAGGACATGACCCAACTTTGCATTTTCATCTGTGTGCCAAGCCTCGCTTCACACCCCACCCCACTGAACTTGGGCAAATCAGAACGCTGGCTGAATCTACATTACCACTGGAGTTGGAGACTGGAGAAAGGCAAATGGTAGCTTCTTTATCAGCTCAAGTATGACCTCCAGCAGGGATGGTGAGGGGTCTGGGCAAAGCCCTGCTCTGTCCTGCTAGAGAAATGAGAGTTGTACACTAGAATTTCTAGAGTCGCATGGACTTTCTGGTGTGGCCTAGAACATGCTAGGCCTTGTGCTTTGCTGAGCTTCCGTAGCCTCAGACAGTACGAGGTACTTTGTGGGTCATGGGGCTTGAACTCTGAGCCTGGGTGCTGTCCCTGAGCATTTTTGCTCAAGGCTAGTGCTCTACCACGTTGAGCTCCACTTCCAGTTTTCTGGTGGTTTATTGGAGCTAAGAGTCTCATGGGTGTTCCTGCCTGGGCTGGCTTTGAATCTGGATCCTCAGATCTCAGCCTCCTGAGTAGCTAGGATTACAGGCGTGAGCCACCAGCGTCGGGGTGCAATGTCCATTTCAAGCGGGCTGAGGTTTCCTGCAGTTGTTGTGTGCATTCTGCTTATGGCAATGAGGATGATAATACCTATTTTCATGCCAGCTGCTACTCTTAATATGATTATCACACCTTAAATTTTTTGCTAGTAATGTAAGGGAAACATCATCGTATTGTGGTGATGTCATCTCTTTTTGACTAAGGGCTTGCTTGATATATCAATGAGCTATTCGTATGGCTTTTTGACATACGAATTTGACAAAGCAGTTCATGAACGCAGTGAGTCTTGATCAGCGTTACTCCTTTCAACAACCTCACCCACCCCTCCCCACCCACCCCTTCCCTCGCTCTTCTTAAAAGTTGTTAGGATATGTATTGAATTCTCCTTTTGTTATTTCACAAAAGCAACTTATACGGGCAGCCCCTCTTGATAGGTGGCATCTTTTTAAACCATCGTATCCTCTACCCATTTTTTCTCCTGTGGGCTTTATCGGGCGTGCTTGTTATTTTGTGAGTGCTCTTTGTATATTGAGGACCCTGGAGGATTTGGAGCATGCTGCTCCCGATCCTTCCTGCTCTCCTCCCTTCCCACCACTCTCTTTCTGTGGTGCGAGGGTTTGTCGTGGCCATCAGAAGACTTGCGTTGGTCTCTGCAGTCACACGTGGCAGTTTCTTCTCAGGGCAGTGCTCCGAGGATCTGCACAGGTGGGGATTGGCAGCTGGGGAGCTGGGAAACCCCAGTCAGACTTGCACTGCACTGTGGATGGATTTCCGGCAGCCTGGCTACAGGAGGGCATAGCAGAGGGTGATAGAGGAAAGGTTGCTGACTGTCCCTGGGGCCGTGAGCCTGGGTTGACCAGCGATTGGACCTGAGCCCCCAGAAAACCCAGTGAGAGTTTGCTGGGGCTTCTTATGGCTTAGATGAATAGAGGTCCTGGATGGCCAGGGTGTTTTCAGCCCCGTCTCCACCAAGCTAATGAAGACAGCGGCAGAAGGGAAGCTGGCGGGAGCCTAGCACCATTTTGAGAAATGAGGGCTGTTGAGTGTAGGTTAAAAATTGAATTTATTGGGGCTGGGAAGGTGGCTGAATGGTACAGTGCTTTCCCAGCATGCATGAAGCCCTGGGTTCAATTCCTCACACCACATAAACAGAAAAATCCAGAAGTGGTGCTATGGCTCAAGTGGTAGAGCGCTAGCCTTAAGCACAGAGAGTCTCAGGGAGAGCGCCCAGGCCTGAGTTCAAGCCCCAGGACCAGCAAATAAACTTAATTTATTGAGACGTATATTTCTTTTAAATATAGATTTTTCCAGGATGGTTGGTGGGAATTTATCCTTAAGGAATAGGAGAGTGATGAGCTTTTACAAGAGTCCAGAAGTCAGGTTTTAAGGCATGTTAAAGCACAAAAGGCCACGTGTGTTGTTTTTTAGAATTCTGTCAGCCATGTTGATTAGACAGGAGAACACATATAGATCTTCTGTAGTAACAAACTATGGCCCAGAGGGATAAATACCAATGGGACAAGTACCTGTGCTTCACACCTCTAATCTCAGGAGACTGAGATCTGAGGATCCCAGTTTGAAGCCAGTCTGGGTGGGAAAGTCTGTGAGGCTCTGATTTCCAATTAACCTCCAAGAAAAGTGGGAAGTAGAGCTGTGGCTCAGGTAATACAGAGCCGGCTTTGAGTGAAAAAAGCTATGCGATAGTGCCCAGGCCCTCAGTTTAAGCCCCAGTCCTGGCACAAAAGAAAAAAAATTAGAGAAAAAGAAAACTATACCCAATTTTCCCAGGATGCTTGGTCAGAATCTTTCCTTAAGGCACAGGGCAGTGACTAGCTTGTACAAGAGTCTAGAAGTAGGGTTTTAAGAGAATTATAAAGCACAAAGGTCTCCTTGTATTGTTTCAGAATTCTCTCCACCATGTCGATTGGACAGGAAAGCACAAATTGTTCTGCTGTAGTCACAAACCACAGAGAAGGTGAAGTCAGGGGAAGCGGTAAAGAGACCAATAGGCAGGATTGATTGTCTGAAAGAGAAGCCAGTAATTCAGCAGTGGTAGTCACTAGACACTATGTTGGAAATGAATTATACAACTTGGTGGGAAGGAAGGAAAAAAAAAGCTGAGAGAAAATGAGGGAGGAGACGACACTGTTTAAAAAGAACTGTCCTCATTAACTGATTTATGTAACTTTAACCCCTCTGTACATTAAGAACGAGAGGGAGAGGAAGGGAGAGAGAGAGAGAGAGAGAAAGAAAGCCAGAATTAATTGCGATTTCTAACCTGTGCTTCTGCCTCCTGGGTTTTGCCTGTCAGCACCATGTTTCTCCACAAGAGGGCAGCAGAGGCAGCGCAGTGGGAAGAACTGGTTTGTGAGTCAGAAACTCCACTTGTGTGTCAGAAACTCCACTTGCCCTGGGAGAAACAGACTCACTGTTTAGAATGTCTTTAAAATTCTTTTTTTTTTTTTTTTTTGCTGGTCATGGGGCCTGAACTCTGGGCCTGGACACTGTCCCTCAGCTCTTCAGCTTAAGGCTAGTGCTCTACCACTTGAGCCACAGAGCCACTTCTGGCTTTTTTCTGCTTATGTGGTGCTGAGGAATCGAACCCAGGCCCTCATGCATGCAAGGCAAGCGCTCTACCACTGAGCCACCTTCCCAGCCCTGTTTTTTTTTTAAATAAAGTTTTATTGGCACACAGCCATGCCCATCTGTGTATTTACTGTCTCTCAATACCTTTCTACCACAATATCAGAGGTGAGTAGTTACAACTCGCCCCGTATGTCCAGCAGATTCCCAAAATATAAACTCTCCTGTGTAGACCTGAGGAGGTTGGGGACACGGTAGCCTCTGAACACCCTTGAGACTTATTCCTGGAGCTCTCTGGATACTTGAACAATTTCTGATTTTGCCTGTGAAAAGACAGATGTAGCTGCTTTTCCAGTGGAGTTGAGGGAATTGGGAAATTGTGGGGCTAGTCACCGGGAGGGCCCAGGTTTATTTTCTCAGCTCTTGGGCTTGGCTCTCTTGCCACATGCCGTGACCCCCACAGGCTGTTTAATGTACTCGATCTCAGTGTTCTACTCTGGAAACAGGAACCCAGCGGCAGCGAGGTGTAAGAGGAAATCAAGGCTGAGGGGTCTGGAGTCAACCCAAAATCTGGTTTTGCGACATCTGGGCTGTGTGACCTCTCCAGGTCATTTAGTCCCTGATTCATTGTCTGTAAAATGAATGATCCATGCCCACCTTCTGTGTGGGGTTGTTGGAAGGGTAAAGTAAGGAGTGGTTCACACAAGGACTAACACACGGTGAGCAGGAAGCAAATGGATGCTGTTTCCATGGCTAGAGATGCGGATGAGTGTGACTACTCACCCAAGGAATGGTGAGACTCTGTGTGTGTGTGTGTATGTGGCTGTACCTGCGTTTGGTAAGAGTGCATCTTCTTATTAAGAAAGCAGGCACAAAGGGCTTCTCCAACATGGGACGGGGGGCGGGGGAGGTTGGGGGGGCGGAGAGGGGGGGAAGGACACAGGATGACGTGGGTGATGTACGTCCTTTACCAGCTTGTCTGGAGTAGGATCTGCTGTGGAAGATGCCTCACTGGTCCAGGGCCTGGGTGAATGTGAAGGATTATGGGAGGTCTGTGGTGGTACCCTGCCTGGGTAAGCGGGGCCCTGGTTTCACGATGCCACAGGTGTTCAGAGACATAGGGCGTTGTCACCCCTGGGACCAGAGGAAAGCAGGAAGGGCAGGCATCCCCCTCCATCTTTGCATACTGGCTGCGTTCTGAAACCTCTTTAGGACCCAGTGTTTTCTATGAAGTGAGGTTTATAAAGCAGAATAAAAATACTCATTGTAGAGAGGCAATGAGGAATTGGTGAGCTGAGCACTGTGTTTGTCTAGCAAGTACCCAATGAATAACAGCCAATGTTTCTATTTTTTATTTTTGGCCTGTCCTGGGGCTTGAACTCAGGGCCTGGGTGCTGTCCCCGAGCCTCTTTGTGCTGAAGGCTAGTGCTCTACCACTTGAGCCACAGCACCACTTCTGATTTTTCTAAGTAGTTTATTGGAAATAAGATTCTTGTGGACTTTTTGAGTGGTTAATTGGAAGTGAGAGTCTCAGAAGAACTTTTATGCTGGGGCTGGCTTTGAACTGTGATCCTCAGAACTCAGCCTCTTGAGTGGTTAAGGTTATAGGTGTGATCCTGCAAAACATGTATGTTGTGAGCATGTTTTGGTGCCTTGTGCTAGTTTTAATTTAGGATGGAAAATTTGAAAGCCCTAGGTGTACATTCCTGTACCTCATGGGGACATTCAATTGAACTAGTTTAGATCTAATTTTTCACAAGGAACTATTTCATTTAAAGATAACGATGGAGTAGACAGCATAACTTCTATTTTAGGAAGGTTTTTCTTTTGGTGAATGTAACTGTAATGTGTTAATTTTGACAACGATGAAGTTGCATGTGTAAACTGCTATCTTTAGGTGGCAGGTTAAAATGAATTGTATGCAATTTTGAAAAATTATTTTCTTGCACTGCCTATGTCTTGCCACTAGAGGGCAGGCGAGGCTTAGGCTAACCAAATAGAGCACCATACATAATTCCAAATGTTCTGTAGACACAGTAAACACACCGAGTGGAATCAATTTTTACTAATGCATTGTCTCTTTTAGACGCACTTCTTTAATTCCATATATTCACATTATTGTATGTAAATAGTTCATGTTTTAAGGTGTGGTTAGCCCTTCCTGTGAACTAATCAAGTTGGGTCTTCCTGTTGCTTTCTTGAAATGATGATATTTGAATCTTTGTGGGTCAGTTGCACTCTGAATTAGAATGTGTATGTGTGCATATGAACGTATGTATGCATGCATGCTTGTGTGTGTGTGTGTGTGTGTGTGAAGTGATGATGTTGGCTAGTGAGTCTAAAAGCTACCTAGCCAGGAAGTTTACTTTAAGCACCAATCGGCATTTACCTTATGGGGTGAAAACTCACAGTGTCATTATAATATCACCCCACAGTTTCCTCTGTCTTCCTTTCTTCTGGCCCACTCATTAGGCATGGCATGTAGATGTTCCTGGGTGGGCACCCCAGTGCATGAATGAGAACGAGGGAACAGCGAGGCGGGTTAGGAAGCCCATGTTCAGGGCATGCTGGAGAAGTGTCACCCGACGGTCCTCCCTTGGAGGTCGTACCACACAGCCTTCATCTCAGCGTCACGTGGAGGGGGCCAGGGTACTGCTTCACCTGGCCAGGGCCTTGGCATGTGTTCAGATCTGTAGGCAAAGATGAGAACCTCTGGTGAGGTGACGAGCTAGCTCGTGTCAAGCTGCTGTTTGCTGAGTGGTAACCAGTCTCTGCGTCAGTGGTACTGCAGCTCGCTTGCCCGAGGGGAGAGCAGAGACTGCAGCTACAAGGGCTGCCCCTGCCCCAGGCTTCGGACAGCCTGGGGGAGTCGCCTCCCTTGCTTTGGCCTCTCCTGTCCGGACACAGCCCTTTCTCCTCTTTGCGCCCCACGTTATTATTATTTATTTTCTTGCCACTGCCTTATGGTCAGGCTCACCATAATCTTGACTTTTGAAATAAAAGGGAAAGCGCAGATGTGAGAGGGCGGGAACCTGCTCCTTCCTTTCAGCTCCTCAAGTGCGAGTCCCAGCGCAGGGCCGGGGCGAGGCGGGGGCTCCAAAAGGCCTGGGGAAGGAGTGCGCTTCACTTGTCTATATGGAAGGAAAGAAGCAAGGAAAGAAGGAAGGAAGGAAGGAAGGAAGGAAGGGAGGGAGGGAGGGAGGGAGGGATGGAGGGAGGGAGAGAGGAAGAAGGAAGAAAGATAGGAAAGAAGGGAGAGAGGAAGGAAGGAAGGAAGATAGTAAGGAAAGAAGGAAGGATTAATGGAAGAAAGGAAGGAAGGAAAGAAGGATGGAAGAAAGGAAGGAAGCAAGGAAGGGAGGAAGAGAGAAGGAAGGAATAATGGAGGAAAGGAAGTAAGGAAGGAAAGAAGGAAGGAAGAAAGATAGGAAGGAAGAAAAATAAGAAAGAATGAAAGGAAGGAAGAAAGGAAGGAAGGAAGATAGGAAAGAAGAAAGGAAGGAAAGAAGGGAGGAAGGAAGGAAGGAAGGAAGAAAGGAAGGAAGGAAGGAAGAAAGGAAGGAAGGAAGGAAAGAAGGGAGGAAGGAAGGAGGGGCAGGCTGGCGTGCTGGCGGAGGGCAGAGCTGTACTTCCTTACTAACTGGGCTTTCCCAACCCATGAGGCTCTCTCTCCCCTCATCTTTTCAGTCTCAGAGGCGGAACGGGCTGTGTGTTATCTTTGAATACTGAGCAGGTTGGTTACAAGAGTCTCCTTATCCTGGAGAAGAAACTGTGCATTTCACCTCATGGAACAGAGCTGCCAGCTGAGGATTCAATGCCCCGGGTTAATATCTCCTCTGCGTGGCACTGCTGTCCAAGGCCACCCGGATCCTCCGCTCCTCAGAGGAAGGAGAATCACTGGAGCGCAGAAGTGGGAAGGGCAGAGAGAGGCAGGGAGGAAGGAACAGGAGGTTTTGTGCTCTCCTGGCTCCTAACGTGGACAGTTTGAATGTCGTGGCCCATCTGGTGGTCTCAGATTTGTAAACTAGAAATGGTGTTATTGAGGAGACATTAAGAACACATTAAAAAAGACTGGCCATGGGAAGACTGAATGTACAATAGTTACAGTTCAATGCCTACCACTGTGCTCCATGCATGTTATGGATGGGGTGTATATGAGCAGAACAACCAAGTGGTCTCATGTTCTTTGGTCTGACCTATTGTGGAGAGACGAACAGGATCCCAAAGTGAGAGGTGAAGCAACTGAGAAGTTTCTTTGAGGACGAAGCACTATGAATATGAAATGAAATCCACAAGCAGCGCATTTGCTCGTCATTCATGGCTGGCCTGGGGTGACTGCTGGCAGTCCAGGGCCAGAGCAGTCTGGGACAATTTGGTGGTCAACCTGGTTGTCCCTGAAGTAGCACAAAGCCAAGATCTCTGTCTTCCTCCTCTACCATAGAAGGTGGAATGTCTTATTTTCTATGGATAGCTTTAAAAAAAAACACCTTTGAAGAGGAAGCCTTTAAGCCTGGTTGGAATTGACTTAGAGAAGGGAACAGATGAACAGGCTGAATTCCCTCCCCACCCCTGAGTCCTGTGGTCATTCTACAGGATTTCCTATTGAGGATGGTTTGTGCTTGAGCTGTTGCTATCCAAACATATTGAACAGGAAATAATATTGTGAATATGAAAAGATAAATCAGCCATCACCCTTACTACTGTGTGTGTGTGTGTGTGTGTGTAACTAGGACTTGAACTCAGGGCCTGGGTGTTGTCCCCTAGCTCTTATGCTCCAGGTTAGCTCTCTACTTGTTGAACTGAAGATTCACTTCCAGCTTTTGAGTGGTTAAGTGGAAATAAGAGTTCCACAGATTCTCTTGCTAGGCCTGGCTTTGAGTCTTTGAATCTCAGATTTCAGCCTTCTGAATAGCTAGGATGACAGGTGTGCGCCATTGGTGCCTGCCCACTACTTTTGTAGCTGGTGTGCTTCTACATTTCAGGTAGAAATTGGAAACACCCACAAAATGGCTCTGTTAACATTTTGGTGGCCAGGATTGTGTATATGCACAGACACACACATGTGTCTGCCTCCTGCAAAAATAAGCATCTCATTGCTTCATGTCTGCAGTGGGGGAGGTCATCTCTTCTAGTGCTTGTTGGACTATTCTCCAGTTTCTTTCCAATGAGAGCCTGGCTCTCTGGTGTGTGCTACATCAGAACAGAGGTAAGTCAGCAAGCCCTGGATTCGAGTCCTCTTAAGTGTTGAGTTTGTGATGATCCTGAAATACTGGGGTTTTCTCACATTTCCACATGATGTTGCTCAGCCAATCATGAGCAAAATACATGAAGTAGCTGTTGATTTTATCCTAAAAAAAATCACCCAGTATTTTGGGAGGCCTTTATTTCATATAACATCAGAGGATGCTCAAGGATTTGCAAACCCTCCCCCTGGGACCCTGGGCAAAGCTCCTTCATCTCTTTGAGCCTCAGGCTAGTTTTCCTGGGAAGGAGTGTGGGGTCCTCTCACCTGCTCTTCCCCTCCCCATCTCACAGATTCCCCCCCCCCCCAAGGTGGGGAATTGTTTTTTTTTTTTTTTTTTGGGTCCGGTCATGGGGCCTGAACTCTGGGCCTGGGCGCTGTCCCTCAGCTCTTCAGCTCAAGGCTAGCGCTCTACCACTTGAGCCACAGCACCACTTCCGGCTTTTTTCTTTTTGCTTATGTGGTACTGAGGAATCGAACCCAGGGCCTCAGGCATGCAAGGCAAGCGCTCTACCACTGAGCCACCTTCCTAGCCCCAAGGTGGAGAATTGTAATGCAACCAACCAGCTTGATTCTGTGACAGTGTGTGCTCTGACAATTCTGTAGGCCTCACCATGCCCACCTACCTGCCCTTAGCAAGCAAGTGCCCAATCGTGGGAGAGGTGGCTGGTGGCCTGGCGCCGTTAACTCACAGGGAAGATGTGGGGTGGTCATGTGTTTTCTGGGGGGGGTGAGCTCACCTCCTGCCTCTCCCCCCCAAAAAAAAAGAGCTGTGGAAAGGGAGAAAATGAAAAATAGGTCCAGCTTTCAACAGCAGTGGTTAGAGCAACGTGGCAGTAGAGAATTAGTGTCAGAATTAATGTCACTATCTCTGCCCGCCCCCACCATACTGTGAGCGGTCAGTGCCCTGCCCAGTCTCCCGTGCATTTCCATCGCCAGCAAGCCATCCACGCCTTGGCTGTTTTCTGCCCACTTCTTTTGCTCTTTCACGGCTCTCGCAGAGCTGTGGCGCACCCTCTTAGATGGTGGAGGTGTACCCTGAGTCTGGCGCTGGCCGGTGGAGGTCTGGCCAGAGCCTGGCGTCTCTCTCCCTTCTGTGGGGTCCAAGCTGCCCCACCTAGGCGCGTTGACCGCCTGGGCAGGCAGGACCTCTGTAATTCTGGGGGAACCACTGGGCCCTGTCTGTTGGGGAGGGAGTTTCTAAAGGCTGGGGGGAGCTGGCTTCTTTCTTTCTGTGTTCCGAGCTGCCTGGGAAGGAAGATTGACTTTAGATATCAATAAACGCATTAAGGGAGCTACGATGGAGGCTAATCAGATATTTCTCCCCCCTTAAAGTGAGTTTTCCACACCCAGTGGGGACCCCCCCCCGCCTTTTGTGCACCAGGCTCCATCAGCTCCCCGCCAGCCCCACAGAGGCAAGCCCGAGCCACCACACCAAAGCGTCACAGACGTTCACCTGCCTGGGTGGACTCTTCTGGAAGTTCCTTGGGATGGACAGACAGCAGTGATTTCTTTCTTTCAATTCTCTGTCTCGTCTGTCTGTCGGTCTTGCTCTCTCCCTTTTGTTGTAAAGATGAGGTACAGCGGGGTTACAGTTACAGAAATCAGGTGATAAGTACGTTTCTTTTTGAACAGTGTCACCCCTCCCATTTTCAATATAGTACCTAGTCAGTGTCACTGCGGAGTGATTTCTGAGCCTTGGAGAGAGCTCGTATTTACTGTCCCCAAATGCCAGCAGGTGGCTGACCATAGTGTCTATTAAAAAAAAATTTATTGTAAGGGTAGGGTGATGTACGGGGGGGGGGGAGGCTACAGTCCCATAAGCCAAGTATTGAGTACATTTCTTTTCTTTTCCTTTCTTTCTTTCTTTCTTTCTTTCTTCTTTCTTTCTTTCTTTCTTTCTTTCTTTCTTTCTTTCTTTCTTTCTTTCTTTCTTTCTTGCTGGTCATGGGGCCTGAACTCTTAGGCCTGGGCACTGTCCCTCAGCTCTTCAGCCCAAGGCTAGCGCTCTACTACTTGAGCCACAGTGCCACTTCCAGCTTTCATGCTGAGGAATCGAACCCAGGGCCTCATGCATGCAAGGCAAGCATCTACCACTGAGCCACCTTCCCAGCCCAAGTACATTTCTTTTTGAACAGTGTCACCTCTTCTTTTGTTTTCTCCCAATCTCTCCCGCCACTCAAATTGTATTGTTCATTTTCAACATACTGTCAAGAGAATACCACTGCTGAACTAGCTCACCCTTTGTCCCACTATATATCTATATCTATATATCTGATCCTATATTACATATAGGACAAAAGGAACAAATAAAAAAAAACCCAGCAACAAAAAGGGAAAAACAAAAAAAATCCCACAAAAAGTAAAATAAAAAAACCTCTTGTTTCCATTTCTTGGAGTTCATTTGATAGGCATCATTTTATATGATCCTATGTACATAGCTATTGAGCCCCTGTGATGGTCTCCTAAAAGTATCTTCTTTTGGTCTCACTGTGTGAATGCTTAGAGTCCTGTTTAATGTATCATGTCCACATGTAAACAGAGCTTCCCTATGGCCTAGCAATCCCATTCCTGGGCATTTATCCAATTGATGACAAACCAGGCCACTAAAGCCATCAGCACAACCATGTTCATTGCAGAATTGTTTACCACAGATATGGAACCAACCCATACGCCTATCAGTAGATGAATGGATCAAGAAAATGGGGGTATATATACACAATGGAATTCTATGCTTCTATCAGAAAGAATGACATTGCCCCATTCATAAGGAAATGGAAAGACTTGGAAAAAACTATACTAAGTAAGCCAGACCCAGTGAGATATAGGTTGCATGGTTTCCTTCATGTGTAACAATTACAATGTGCCTATAAATCTACAAGTAAACTCAACAGATAGTAAAACATAGTGTCCATTTGCTTGATGGGCTCAGAAGCTGTGATTTTTTTTCTTGGAAAAAAGGACTTTAAAGACAAGTGTTTTGGAAAATAATCTCTGTGACTCTCTTAGCTTTAGGGTCATTGCTCAATGATTATTAGCATATGCAGTTCTCAGATCAAGTGAGTCTTGTGCTCTTGCAGTATCTTTTAGAATTTGTGTTTGTGGTGCCAAGCCTGAGGCTTGAATTTAGGGCCTGGGTGCTGTCCCTGAGCTTTTTTTCTCGAGGCTAGCTAGCAATCTACCCTTTCTAGCTTTTTAGTGATTAATTGGAGATAAGAATTTCATGGGGGCCAGGCACCTGTGGCTCATGCCTGAAGTCCTAGCTATTCATGAGGCTGAGATCTGAGGATCGTGGTTTGAAGCCAGCCCTGGCAGGAAAGTAGGTGAAACTCTTACCTGTAATTAATCACCAGAAAACTGGAAGTGAAACTGTGGCTCAAAGTGATAGCGTGCTAGTCTCGAGCAGAAAAGCTCAGGGACAGTGCCTAGGCCCTGAGCTCAAGCCCCACAATGAATAATAATAATAATAGTCTCATGGACTTTCCTGCCCAGGTTGGTTTCTAATCATAATCCTCAAATCTCAGCCTCCTGAGTAGCTAGGATTATAGGCATGAGCTACCAGTGTCTAGCTAGAAGCCATAGGATTCAATCATCGTATACAGGCATGAGGTATTAACTAATTTTGTAGTATTCTCTCAAGGACATGAGGTTTAGCAAATAAATGGTGCATATTTACATCTGTGCTTGACATATTAGAGTCTTGTTGGGCAGGAGAAACTGTGGTGCTCAGCTCTCTTGACCAGACCTCTTTCTTGGGAGTAGCTAGGCCATGATTACCTGGATACAATTTACCTCGAGGTTGACTCCTGGTTGAGAAGCACTCAACCTAAATTATTTCTATTATTTCCTGAGTCTCAGTCCATTAACCAAGTTGGTCAAAAGGCCAGGAAGAGAAATGGCATTCTGGAAATATTATTAGCATTTTTCTGGTGAATGCTAACTACTGTACATTTACAGCCGATTAAGTTTTGCTCGCTCTGTTTTATTATGGATTACGACAGGGATTTGGGAGACTTGAGTTCTGTTAAATAATAAATAGAACCAGCAAGGTCATTTTCTACCTGACCAAAAGAAAACTTCGCTGCTAAAGACAGGAATTAAGAAACAGGTTAAATGTCTCGGGGGTGGGGTGGAGATGCTAGGAGAATTCAAGTTTTCCCCAGTGGCTAAAGAAGGAATTGTTAATGTTTAGGTCATTTAGGTCTATAGGTATGCTTTGGGCCCGGATTATATCTGTGCCACCATCTCCCCCACCAGGGGTGGGGGCGTTAAACCCTAGGATCTTGCATTTGCTAGACAGGTTACCCCACTGCAGAGCCATGCTTCCAGCTCTTTTTTGTGCTGGTTACTTTTGAGGTAGGGCTGTGCCTCTGGCCTGGGTGCACATGCCCGGGTGCTATGTGTTATGCTTCCGGTGATGGCTGTAATAGGCGTGTGCTACTGTGCCCAGAACTTGTTAGGGAAGAGGTCTTGAAAAGGGATTTCTGTCCAGGCTGGCTTTGTAAGCTCAACCTCTCAAGTAGCTTGGGTGATAGGTGTGAGCCACTGGCACCCAAACAGAGAATTTTCTAAAATTAATGCGTAGTAATATATTAACTATACAAAACAATGAGCTTTATTGTGA
>NW_012267228.1:14955266-14967766 GCF_000151885.1 Dipodomys ordii
GGGGAGGGAGGAAGAGGATCGCTCTCACTGGCTGGTGTTGGTGCCGTGTGGTGTTTCACAGCCGATGGAGAAACGAGAAGTCAGCCTGGAATACCCGGATGATGGGTGGAAATAAAGGCACCTTGGCCTGTGCTCATCATTTTGTCCTCTGTGCAAGACTCAAACATTAAGTCATGCATTTCTTCAGCTTCTATGACAGCTCCCAGACCCCCCGCTCTTCTCTGCCAAGGAGGTTAGCTTGCAAAGCTATGGGGTGCTGACATCGGGATCTTCCATGAGGCCTCTCCATTGGAGGACCCCCAAGGAAAACTCAACATTGAAATTCTTGAACAGGGTTTGCATCTTACAACGCCTTTCTCTTTCACTGACTTTGAGGTGATGATACGCTAGTAAAAAAATTCATGTTTTTTTTTTTTAAAGTTGAACATAGTTTTCCTTTTCTAATTATCTTGAAGTGGTTGTACGGAAGAGTTGCCATTTAGCAAAGCAGTTCATGAATGCAATGTGTCTTGATCCATTGTCACGCCTTTCCACATTCTCACCCATCCCGCCCCTACCACCCCTTCCCTCCCTCTTCTTAATTTTGTCAGGTCTACATTGGATTCTTGACTTCATTTCTCCCCCCAGTTCATGAAGCCTTTTGTAATGCTGGTGATTAATGTTTCTGATGGCCGTGGAGAATGTTCTCTGAGTGCCTTCAGTCAGAACCCCTTGTGTCCTTCAGACTGGAGACACTATGACATTCGGACTCTGTGTCTTCAGCCATGGCTACATGCAGAGTCACGGAGACTTTGCACACATTGTCAGGGGCCACTGAGCGCTGCCATGGAAGGGGACAAATTGCCACACTTTGGACATCTAATCATAAGTAGCCTGCTCAAGAAGTTTACATCAAATTCACACACGATGATGAGTCTGGTTCAGTGGCTGGTAATTCTCATTACAGAACTATGAACAGCAATCCTTCACCCTGAGCATTGTCTCCTTGCTGTCCCCCCAATCCTGGAGGTCTCTTTCTTATCATCTCTTTTGCTCTCCCAAGTTCACTCGGCCAGTGGCGGCAGAGCTCAGGTTCCAGGGCTCCAGTTTCACGCTGGAACTCATCTGCTTCCCTCTCCACACTATGGTGCTTCATCAGGGGGTCACGTGCTTGATTCTGTGTCTTCCTTCCTGCTCACGTCTCCCTATGTAGGATTGAGGCATAATTATGGTTCTTATGCCACCCAGAGGATTGTGCAAGTTAGGACTTGGGTCCAGCAACTTCTCTCAGGATGAATGGTGCTACAATGAATATGGCACCTGTAATGCTTGCTTTCCTGTTCAGGGCATTCCTCCTTCAGCTTGATTCTCAGGGGGGCTGATTGAAAGCTTTGCCAGGGTGATAATGACACCTAAGAAAGTTATAACGTTTGTTTCTTCTAAGACACTGTTTAATGAGTTGCAAGTAGAGCTCAAGAGACTGTAGTCCACATATAGATCAAGAGAAGATTCTGGAAAATATTTAGAACCTCTTAATCTTGGGATAACGAGGAAAAAGACGACCATTCCAATGAGCTGTATTAGACATCAACGCTCAGGATGACCTCCTGTTTCATGAATTAAAAATGGCATAAAAGCCAGAGGCAGCGGCTCATGCTAAAGGCTTTGGAGGCTGAGATTGGGGGGATTGTCACATGAGGTCAGCGAGGCCAGAAGGGCATGAGATTCTCTCTCAACCCCACGCTGGACTTGAGGGCATGTGTGTGTGTCCTTCCAGCTCTGTGGGAAGCATTACTGGATTAAGGTCCAGGGCAAAAAACAAAACTCTCTTGGAGAAATAATAGAAGCTAGAAAGGCTGAGTCCATAACTTCAAGTGGTAGAACGTCTGCGTAAGTTCAAACCCCACCATTGCCAAAGTTAAACACGGACAGGGCATCGATCCTTATATATCATTCTTAGTTTGAAATGTTTATGGAAAGATACATCTGCCTAAAGCTTCTCTTCTCTCATTCTGCTTTTATTTAGTTTTCTTTGCTTATTTATTTATTTGCTGACTTATTTACCTACCTCTAGATCTAGGATCAAACCAAGGACCTCACACATGCCGGGCACGCGCTCTAGCATGAGTTAGACCAGTGACACCTTGGTCTTTTGAAACATGGTGGTCCAGCCTTGCCTCAAACTTACATCTACCAGCTTTTACCATCTCAGTGCTAAAACTGTAGGCATATACCACCATACCTGTCTTGCTTCAACTCCACTCTTGTTGGTTGGGTGTGATGTACTACTCATTTAGGATTACTTTCACTTCAACTAAGTAGTTTAGTCAGTTCACCCAGATTTTCCTCAGAGTACAAAGGAATGCAGCCCAGAGCTGGGACAGCTGTTTAGGGACATGTGCTCCATTTCCCCTTCTGCCTTGCCATCTTAGCTTGAGACCTCTGTCCTTGGGTTGGCAAGATGGCTGTTGTAGTTCTCCAAACCTTGTCTACATTCCAGGCAGGAACCATAACAGAGGGCACAGGGGAAAAAAGCACATGGAACGGGAGTCTGGCCCTTTGTAAGGAAAACTATAGCTCTCTGGAGGAATCTGTTTGTATTCATAGGTCATAACTACTTGTGCCAAAACTGTGTCTGATAGTGAAGAGGCTAGGACAGGGATGTGGGGAGCACTCACCCTCTGTTTATTCATTCCATCTTTATGAAGATGGTACATTATAATGCAGATGACATCTATTCTTCTCTTGGCCCATTGCCCTCTGGGGTTGTACTTCATTTTTATTAATATATGGAAGGTTTAGATGTTATATTTCTGTAACATTGGTGTAATTAAGTGAAAAGTTGATTTTCAGAGACATAGATACAGTGTTAGCAACTGATTGAGTTTTCTTCCCATTACGGCTGGAGCAGGTGAATATATTCCTGTTATATACCAAAATGTAGCTATTTTGCCTAAACTTGGATATTTTGCTTAGAAGATGCTGCATCAATCTAGATGATGCTAAACTGTTTCTTCTATGATAAATCAGAAGATCTCCAACAACATTCAAGTCTTTGGTATTGGCTGATATTGGTGAGTTGACCAACACCCAGAGTTGAGTAGTAGCGCCTAGAATAAGTTCACTAAGACTCAGGTTCTGCTATTTTCTTGCTTAGCTCTCATCTATTCGTCCATTACTCACCCCAGTCAGTGTTCTGGTGATCAGAGCTCCACTATTCCCTGTTACAATGTTTATTGTACTGTGGGCTTGGAAGCTCAGTTGTTTGAATTGAGTTACTTGAGAGTGAATTGGTGCGTATCCAGACAGTTACAGGGAAGGCATAGAGCTGTTGTGTTGGGAAGGTGTAATTGATTCTTGGCAATCTCACTGGAATTCTTATTCCTTAAGACTCTATTCCAGAAGCTTAAAGTGGACTTTTGTGAAGATGGAATTGTTGGTGCACTTTCTTTGAAAATGAGGAAAAGAAACAAATCGTAAATTCCTACAGTCAAAAACAACAAGAACCTATTGGAGTGAACCACCTCAGAGGGTGAGCTCATTCATTCGTTGGCCAGGCTTGGAAGAACAAATGTGTTGACTTCTCGATTCTGCACAGTGCGATTCCAAGAAGCAAAGACTAGGCAGCTTCCCACTGGGTACAGAGAACTCACTAGAGCAAGTAGTGAGCACACAGATGATCGTCAGTGAGGGAGATGTCTGTCACTCTGTGGCCACCTTCCAGGTGTTTCCCATGGCCTGTGAAGTCATTAGTCCAGGGCTGTGTCCACCTTGGATCCCAGATGTGCCGCAGGCTCCATTTCCCATCGTTCCCCTCTCTTTGTGCTGCTGTGTCCGGCCTCATTTGCCTTCTTGCTGTTTCTCAGAGAACGCTGCTCTCTTAGGCCCATCTCTTCTCTGTTTGGGACATTCTTTCTAGCTGGAACCCTTCCATTTCATGGGGTGCTTTGCTTCGATGTCTCTGTGTATGTCCTCTCTTCCCCTACACTGCTTTATAATTCTTTATTTAAAAAAAACCCAGTTATCTGACATCCTCTACATTTTCATTTTCTATTGTTGATTGAGAATTTCCATAGTTATATCCCAAATAATGCCTAGCAAATAGTAGGAACTCAGTAAATAGCAGTTGACTGGATGAATTTTGAATAAGAGATAGGAATTATGTCCTATTTGCTTTTTTTTTTTTGTCAGTTGTGGGGCTTGAACTCTGGGCTTGGGTGCTATCCCTGCGCTCTTCAGCTCAAGGCGAGTGCTCTACCACTTGAGCCACAGCACCACTTCTGGTTTTCTAGTGGTTTTTATTGGAGATAAGAGTCTCACGGACTTTTCTGCCTGGGCTGGCTTTGAACTGCGATACTCAGATCTCAGCCTCCTTAGTAGCTAGGATTACAGGCGTGAGCCACCAGCATCCGGCTGCCCTATTTTCTTCTGTATTCTCTAAGCCAAGTACTATGATTTCCAGTAATGATTTTAGTTAACAAACATTGAACTGTCTTCTATACTTTTTGTTTGTTTTGTTTTGGTCAGTTGTTGGGCTTGAACTCAGGGTCTGAACACTGTCCTTGAGCATTTTTGCTCAAGGTGAGCACTCTACCACTTGAACCACAGCGCCACTTCTGGTTTTCTCGTGGTTAATTGGAGATAAGAGTCTCACAGACTTTACTGTGTGGGTTGGCTTCAAACTGCCATCCTCAGCTCTTAGCCTCCTGAGTAGCTAGGACTATAGGCGTGAGCCTGGCTGGTCTTCTATACTCTTAACCACCCTAGCTATATTTACTATAATATCCATAGATATTATAATTGAAATGGATAACTAATGAAGTGTTACACCATGGAAAACAGATGCTAAGAGGCTGAAGGAAAACACAAAGAGGTGCTTATTATGTTGCATAAGTGAAAGGTAGTATGCAATGTTCCAATGGGGACTGTCTTGGGTAGGGTAGGCTAGCTCTCCTCTTGCGAGTCCCACCTGGATAAAAGGAGAAATGAGATTCACCTAGCAATTAAGAAATCTCTCCCAGGAAGTAGACAAGGAAACGTAGAGTGTTCTAAGGAAAGCAAACAAAAAAAGAGAGATAAGTCATGCATTTAAACTATTATTTAAAATAGATTAGATTGTAAGGGGAGAGAGAGAGGTGGGTATTACTGAGTCAGACTCCCGAGAATTCAAAACACAATGGCCTCATGTCTATTCAGGAGGCAAGGATTATTTTTAGAATAGAGGGGGAAAATTCTATCCTTAATTCTGTAGTAGATAATAATTGTAATTAAGGCTAATAGAGAGAAAACATTGTGACAGTCCAACTTTATATGTGTGTGACATTGCAAATGAAAGTATCACTTGCTTGTTCAGAAATCACAGTTGCTTTGTACATCATTACCGCGTTCTTGGGAAAGATTCAAATGAATCACAATCGAACATTCATGTTTCTAGCTGAAGAGCCCTCAGTTTTCCTGAGAAAGGAGAAGAGTTTATTAAGGGAGAATTATGTCAGAACATTATTGGGAAACATGAAGGAGTTTTAGATCCAAAAGGATTAACTGGTCTCATCTTGAATATGAGATGTTTCCCCTCTTTTTCTCCTTCCTTCCTTCCTTCCTTCCTTCCTTCCTTCCTTCCTTCCTTCCTTCCTTCCTTCCTTCCTTCCTTCCTTCCTTTCTCTCTCTTCCCCCCCCCTCCTCCTCTTCCTCCTCCTCTTCTTCTGTCTTCACTCACAAGAACGTAATGTCTCAGTATGGCTGTTTTCTTTTCTTTTGAGTAGGTGACATTGTTTTGGAAACTTTGTTAATCACTTTCAATAAGTAAGGATTCAGGGTTACTAAATTTTAAATATTGATCATGGGTGTGTAATGTGGTTTTATTATTTTATTTTAGCTGAGCTTGGCCAGTGCAGTTCCACATTTTTAAGTGGGGGTTTGGGGAGAGTTGTTAAGCTGTATATTCTACCCCATGTCTTAGCTGGTTGAGCGGAGGACATGGAGTTGGGTGATAGAAGAGGAACAGGTCAGTGGAGTGTTCTCTCCAGAATCATATAGGCACAGGATCCCAATTGCTGATACAGCTAGACTATTACTGGCTTCTACTCAGAAATAGCCCAAACTTGGTACAAAACTGACCAATGCAATCTGGTGCTGGTGGCTCGTGCCTGTAATCCTAGCTACTCAGGGAGCTGAGATCTAGAAGACTATGGTTTGAAGCTAGCCCAGGCAGAAAACTCTGTGAGACTCCATTTCCAATTAACCCTCAAAATGATGGACTGGAGGCATGGCTCAAGTGGTAGAGCACTAGCCCTGATCCAGAAAGAAAAGTAGGAACATGAGAGTCTCTTTCAGTACAGGCACAAAAGCAAGCAAGCAAATAAACAGAAGAAATGAATGCAGGCCCCAGGGAGAGAGAAAAAGGGTCACCTCTCAGTAGGTCCTTCACAATAATAGTTCTATCCATCATTCATCATCTGGCTCCTCTGGTCTCCATGTGTCTGGGCTGGCCTCATTCAGGCTTGGGACTGAGGTCAGCACCGCCTCTTCATTTCTGAGTCTGCTTGTTGAAGGCTCTCTTGTCCCCTGAGGGACACTGATATCAGATCATCTGCTCTGTTTCTGTCTCCCTAATCTCTGTCCTCCATTGCCACCCCATGCCCCTCCACCCCTTTATCTCTCCCCCAGCTTCTCTCTGTCTCTTCTTCTTTAATCTTTTCCCACCATGTCAGTGAGCAGAGAAGTTACAGCACGAACTTCTAATCCTGTTAGCTCCCAGAAATGAATTTCTAATCCAGTTAGCTACCAATTAGAACTATTGACAAATTCTGTGAACAATGGCTAAGAGAGATTTTTATATCTGTAAAGCTGAGGCAATGTTTACCCAGCAAGAATGTAAACTCTTCCTTTTTCTTAGGAAGATCCTTTCTAGCTAAGGTCACTCCTTTGGCCTGTCCACTTTCAATCTGATCACTACACTCTGTTCTTTATTGTCCTTGATATAACTTAAGTTTATCCTGTTTCTTAATTTGTTATTTAGTTTGTTTTCTAGTTCTGAGGTTTAACTCAGGACCTATGCCCTGTCCCTGAGCTTTTGTGCTCAAGGCTAGCACTTTACCATTCAGCCACAGCTCTACTTCTGGCTTTTTGGTGGTTAACACAAGATAAGAAAATCACAGACTTTCCTGCCTAGCTGGCTTGGAACCACAATCCTCAAATCTCAACCTCGTGAGTAGCTCAGATTATATGTGTGAGCTACTGGTGTCCAGCTATCTTACTTATTTTAGTTGTTTATTGCCTGGTCCCACGCAAATCCATTCACTCCAGTTATCACTGTACCCTGGTCTTGTGAGCAGTGATGGGTTAATGTCTGGATGAGTAGTTATTGTTGGATGACATAGACAATTGACTATTGGACAAAACCAGCCCCCAAACTGCTTAGTATAAGTAGTTACATTTATTTGGAAGATTCACAACCTCTCGAGGGGCGGTAGATGGAGTGTGAAGCCATAGATTCTGCTTGCTTCACAGCGAGGGAGACAATTTTGTAGCCCAGTGATAAACGGCAGCCAGCAAGGCACAGACCAGGATTGTGGTCCTCACTTCCCAACAGGTATATGACATCATCACAGTGCGTCATCTGATCTGTATAGTTTCATGTGTTACGCCCCAATAAATTTGGGCATTAGAAATGCCTTTGAAAAATCGAGAAATGAGGAGGGCATGGAAATGGATGAGCCTGTTGTGGATTGGTGAACTGGAATGAACTCTCCAACAGTAGATCATTTCAATGAAAGTGGGAGCTGGTGTTCCAGTTGTTCAAGGCCGGGATGTTGACCTGCCTGGTGAGTGGTGGCTTTGTGTGGACTGGCTTGCTTGGTGGCTCTTAGCAGCCATCTGAGTTGTCCCAGGGCCCGCCCCCCCTCCATGCCCACATGCCACTGTGTCCGCATGAATCTGGCAGGCTGGGGTCCACAGCCTGGCTGTCTAGTCTCAGGCTTAGCTATCAGGATGTTTGTACTTCACATTTTTAAAAATTAGCACAAGTTAATTGTATAAGAGGTTCCATCGTGACATTTACATACCTGCATGTAACATAATTTGACCGGCTCACCTTGTTACTCTGTCTTCTTCCCACTCCTTTCTGATGTCTCTTCCCTGCCACCAGCAAAACTCCTCCTTTTAAATAACTTTCTCCTCCTATTATTACCATTACTATTATGTTTGGATTCACATGTAACTGAAAAACATGTGACTTTTTGTCTTTCTGAGATTGGCTTGTCTCACGCAGCAAGATGATCTCCAGTTCCACCCATTATCTTGAATAATACTCATTGTGTGTATATATGTTTATATACATACTTATGGATATAGACCACATTTTCTGTAACTATTTGTGAGTTTTTGGGCACCTGGACTGATCCCAGAGCTTTGCTGTGTTCTTATTATTTGAGCTCAGGGCTAAAGAACTAACTTTGTTAGTACAAGCTGTCAGTCTCTTGAGGTCTGGGCCTAAAGACTGGCACAGTATCATCTATGTCATATTATTCAGAGCATTCACAGAGCCAATTCATGTTCAAAAGGAGGGGATGTAGACCTCACCTGCTGCCAGAAAAGTGTGGGCATCTTTGTGGCAGCCTTTATTTATTTAGTCATTTAGTTGGTCATAGGGCTTGAACTTAAGGCCTTGGTACTGTCCTTGAGCTCTTCTGCTCAAGACTAATGCTTTATCATTTAGAGCAACAGTATCACTTACAGTATTTGAATGGTTAATTGGAGATAAGATTCTCACAGGGACTTTTCAGCCTGAGCAGGTTTTGAACCATGATCCTCAGACCTCAACCTCCTGAGTTGCTAAGTGTGAGTCAATAGTGCCCAGCTTGTGGCTACCTTTAATTTGCTTTAGCAAGTTACTACCTTTTAGATCAATGCATTGGCTAAAAGAATTTAAGCAATCTGAGAAGGAAACATGGGATTAGAAGCAAAAATTTCTCTTCTTAGGATAACAAAAGGAGGAGTTATATGTCATAGAAAACTGGACATGCATTAAATTCACTGGTACATTTTTATTTTTTGGGTGGGGGAGACAGTTTGAAAGTAGGAATGTTTACTGCTCTATTTTTCCTGGAGGGATCTCTTGTACTAGGTGCAGGATGTCTATTTCTTTCAGAGAAAAACTTTAGGGGAGTGCTGGGATTCTCCTTCCTGGACATAATATATATATTTTTTATAAGTAGTCATTTTCCTTGCTGGACCTTTCCAATGAATCAGGTTGATTTTTCTTTTTTTGGTTGGGTGAGCTAATGATGTGGAAAGGAGCTTGTTGACCTCATTGCACGCATCGTGAGTTGCGCATGCTCCTACCCCAAATCAGCCATGTGTGAGGATGTAGCAGAGGGACTGGTACCTTGCCTTTGAAGCCAGCACTGGCAATGTTCCAGTGAAGTTCAGGCTTCATTTAGTTCTTCTGAGAATGCACTAGGGATTATCACCAGAGCTGTTGACACTAGATGTGGGTGGGGTGTGTTAAAAGAACATGAGGAATATTGGGGCCATGGATGGAGGGATGAGCAATGTAATAACGTGAATAAATGTCACAGTCAGTGTCAGTGTCATTGCCACAGGGCAAGCTGATCTCCCTTGGCTGATAGAAAAGCTGTACAGTAGGATGGAAGAGTGCTGTAAGCTTCTACCTTTGTTGTCTTAAGACACCTGTTTCCTGGAGGAGAAGGCACATGGATCACAGTTGTGGTTGTGGGTAAAGAACAAAATAATGAAGTAAGACTATTTTCTTGTATTGGTTGATACCTGGCTGTTATCGTCAAGAGAAGGCATGGTCTGATTCGTTTTCCTATGTCCTTTTTGGACCCTTGGGACCCCCCAGTGGGAGTAAGGCCACAGAATAGTTTGGTGTGCATTCCGCTTAGGGATGGAGAAGATGTTTCCAAGATGTACTGGCAGCTAATGGCATAGACACTGGAGCCAGGCTCTGAGTGTTCAAATCCTAGTTCTCCGGTTTGATAGTGGAAGCTGCCAATATAAAATACGGATGATAAGATGGGTGCTGGTAGCTCACACCTGTAATCCTAGATACTCAGGAGGCTGAGATCTGAGGATCACAGTTCAAAGCAAGCCTGGGGAAGAAAAGTCTGTGAGATTCTTATCTCCAATTAACTCCCAGAAAACTGGAAGTGGTGCTGTGGCTCAAAGTGGCAGACCACTAGCGTTGAGCAGAAAGGCTCAGGGACAGCATCCAGGCCCTAAGTTCAAACCCCACCACTGACAAAAAAATACAGATAATAAGCTGGGCACCCATGGTTCTTGCTTGTAGTTCTAGCTACTCAGGAGGCTGAGATCTAAGAATCATGGTTCAAAGCCAGCCTGGGATGAAAAGTCTCTTAAGACTTTTATTTCCAGTTAATCACCACAAAACTAAGCTAAAGGACAAAGCCCAGGTCCTGATTCAAGCCCCCGTACCAATACACACACCTACACACACACAGAGACAGACACAGACATACACAGACACAGACACAGATAATAATAGATGGAAAGATTAACAAAAGGTCCAAAAAGAAATGTACTCATTAACTGATTTATGTAACTGTAACTCCTCTGTACATCACCTTTAAAATGACAATAAAAAATAAAAATTAAAAAATAGCACTTTTAAGATGTTGTTATGAAGTACCTCCTGTACATAAAGCAGATACAGGAAGTGCTGTTCAAGAACATCCATTAACAAGTAGTAGAATTTGTCTTTTCTAATGTCATTCCTGTCAATGAGAACTTAAAACATGGCAGGAATGCATTCCGCATGGGTTTCACTTAACCTTTGGAGGACAAGTTCCATGCAGGCACTGCCCTCAGGTAGATGTTTCCAAAACAAGCTGAACACCTGGGAAATCAACCTGGCTTTTATGACCAAGTGATTTCACACCCTTCTGTGTTCACATGCACTAATTTGGAGCTGGTGGCCTTTGCACAGCTCAGTTCCTCTCAAAATCCTCCAGTAAATCAATTAGAGGTGACAGTACCTGGGGGAGAACCACGCATGCGTGATTTTTCCTTTGAGGTGGTGGCCTTGTGCTGTGAGGGAAGAAGGTAAGAGCAATGACAGTTGTGGAATCAAAACCAGTTAATGCACACTAAAAGTTCTGTCTGTGTGTGTGTGTGTGTGTGTGTGTGTGTGTGTGTGTGTGTGATTCTTTAAGGCCATCTTCTATTTCAACTTGGAAAGAGTTGAGTTTTTGCATTGAGTATCTTGCTATTATACTGATTTACAGAGCTGGGGAATTGAGACCGGGCAAGTCCAAGCTTGGAGAGAAACATCAGTTCGTTCAGTATTTTAGGAGGAATAGCAGTTGAGGCATGGTTGGAAGCTGCTAGTCTTTCTCCCCATGGTTAAGGATGATAAGCCCACTGTGATGTTTGACAAGCAGCACGCTGGCCCCCAGGGGCAAATCACAAAAGCTCCTCCTGCAGGAAGACCATTGGCTGTCAAGGTAGCAATTTCCCTGACGGTAGAGTAACTTTGGGGAGTTCTTTAAATGGGAGAAAGGTTAGGGCTTTATATTTTCTTTTCCATTTCCATATTAATTATGTATAAGTGTCATCAGCTAACTTCTGTGTCTCAGGAAACAATGTAAGAGTTTCAATCTGTTTTTGTTTTTTGTTTTGGTCGGTCATAGGATTTGAACTCTGGGCCTGAACACTGTCCCTCAGCTCTTCGACTCAAGGCTAGCACTCTACCAGTTGAGCCACTGCACCACTTCTGGTTTTCTGAGTGGTTAAGAGTCTCATGGACTTTCCTGCCAGGGCTGGCTTTGAACCTCAATCCTCAGAGCTCAGCTTCTTGAGTAGCAAGGATTACAGGCGTGAGCCACCAGTGCCTGGCTAATCTTTTTTTTTTTTTTTTTTTAAGGCATACTGTATCTCATATATTTCTTTTTTCTACTGCTGGTCCTGGGCCTTGAACTTAGGGCCTGGATGCTGTCCCTGAACTTTTCTGCTCAAGGCTAGTGCTCTACCACTTTGAGCCACAGCTGCATTTCCAGTTTTTTGGTGGTTAATTGGAGATAAGAGTCTCACAACTTTCCTGCCCTGACTGGCTTCAAACTATGATCCTCAGATCCCAGCGTCTTGAGTAGCTAGCATTATAGGTATGAGCCACCAGCACCTGGCTTTAAAAAAAATCTCATATTTCTTGGATGGACTATGACTTAAGCTTACAAATGGGTTTTCTAAACCCAGTACATAGCAAGACCTTGCTGAAGACTTTAGCTTGTGTGAACTATGGTGTCGAGGATGAACAAGGGATACTCGGGGAAGAATGTAAGGTAACTTCTCTCTACAGCTTTCTACTTGTTCTTTGGCCAATGCTTTCCGTCAGAGTAGACCCAACAAACATCTCTCCTGTTTTCTTCATGGCCTAGTGCCTCATGACTCTTGTAGCTGATGACCTCTCAGACTTCTGGAACTTCTGCCAGCTAACATGTTGTTGTCTTTATCTTTTCCTCTTTGACTGCCCTACCAAGACCCAA
>NW_012267228.1:14972766-14974477 GCF_000151885.1 Dipodomys ordii
GTTATTTGGTTTTTGTTACAGACAAGGAAGCACATCAGGCATTATTGATGGGGGAAGTGTCAGTTAAGGGAAACTTTTATTCCAAGTCCCATAAGAATGAAAGAATGTTTGTGCTCTATGTAAAGGACCAGAAAATGGTATTGGCTATTCATGCTTAGTGGAATTCCTTTTAGGAGAACTTAGTTTTTAAAAATTTTTTTGTTGATTGGGGGGCTTGAACTCAGAGCCTGGGCACTGTCCCTGAGGATTTTTGCTTAATCTAGTGCTCAACCACTTTGAGTCACAGAGCCACATGTAGTTTTCTGGTGGTTATTTGGAGACAGAAGTCTCTTGGACTCTCTCTGACCAGGCTGGCTTCACATTGTGATCCTTAGATCTCAGCCTCCTAAGTAGCTAGGATTACAGGCAGGAGCTACTAGAATCTGGCTTAGTATTTTTATTTCTTATCCCTACATGCTTCAATGCTTTGGATACTCAAAATAACGTGTACAATGGCCCTTTTATTGGAGCATCTATTGTGAATTAGGATGCTATTTTATTGTACATTTAGATTTCACTCATAGAGAATTATTTATACGTCTCTGTGCACATCTGCAGAATCTGAGCATTATCCCATGGACTTCTGATGAATAACAATTCCCTTCCAAATGGAAATCTTTAGAAATTATTCAAGACTTGTGATTTCTTCTCATGTCAGGTTTTTTCTCATGATATTACTGAATAAGCAAAAGGTTGGAATAGAAATGTCTGTGGAAGGACTGTGGGTTTTTGTTTATTTTTGAGTCTCCCTGTGCTCTTTCTTTGGTTTTTACCCTCCTATTTTTATAGCTGCAAGTAATCTGTTTTGACAGTATTCAGCCTCCGTCATCCACCAGTTACCGGTATTCTTAACACTGTGGTATGTTTCCTCTTTTCCTTTCCCCTCCAGATTGGTAATACTTCATGGGATCCTACCACCCAGTTAAAAAAAGTTTATACTTTCTCTGATTATTTATATTTTCTCAGATCATTTTGTATGCATAGCAGCTCTCTTAGCCTTTATTGTATTCCCCTTCATGCACAAGAAAACTCAGTGTGATTGGCATCTATGGGTACAGGCAGGTCCCAGGCCCAATGTTCTTGGCTTCTTATTGTTCTTTCTCTACCCCATATAAACTTTTCCTGAGCCATGCTCCCTCCCCAGCCTCTGTATTGGTTTGTAGCCAGCACTCTCCCCTCCTTCTTACCTGTCAAGATCCACTCACTACGTAGGGCCATCTGCAGAGCTCTGAGTTTGATTTTTTCCTCTTATTAAAAGCCTCTTGGTGATCTTGATTTCTAGGGGAGGGGCACTGACCATGTCCTTTTCTGACTAAGACACATGGCTGCATTTCTACTGGTTCCCTTCTGCCTGCCTTAGACTGTGAGCTGTTTGTGAGCAGGATGGTCAACTCTCTGTGTTCTCAATAAAATCCAAGATAAAGCTTTGTGTGGGAGAGCAGAGGTGGTCACTGAATTCACCCCTAGTGCCTTCCGAGATGGCAGGAAAGGCTATTCCTTCAAAGGGAAAAGAGTTGTCATTCTTAGGAGTTCTGGGGACCAGGTGCAGCGAAGAGTAAAGGAATCCTGTTTAGCAGCTTCTTCTTCTTCTTCTTCTTCTTCTTCTTCTTCTTCTTCTTCTTCTTCTTCTTCTTCTTCTTCTTCTTCTTCTTCTTCTTCTTCTTCTTCTTCT
>NW_012267228.1:14974547-15059910 GCF_000151885.1 Dipodomys ordii
TCTTCTTCTTCTTCTTCTTCTTCTTCTTCTTTTCTTCTTCTTCTTCTTCTTCCTCCTCTTCTCCTTCTTCTTTTTTGCTTTTCCCATTTTGAAGGGTGTATTTTCAGAAAGATTAGTAAGATACATAAAAATAAAATTTATCAACTAACTTGGGGGCACTTCAGAGAAGGCACTGGGTCTCTGAAAGCCATGAAAGAAAACATTAAAGTTTGCAGTCATGAAGTAAGTGCTTAAGGAGGCTAAGATGACTAGTTTAGAGACAGATGGATGACAAACTACAAGACAGGTGGTGTTTTGCATTCATAGTAGGCACCCAAGCTAGTTGCAGTTAACGTCTGGTTGCTCAGAGGACTGTGTCTTGTTTCAGCCCTGGCTGGTTATATGACCTTGAACTCTGGTGTTAGAGACTTAGCAATTTCCATCTGTGAACCTGTAGATGGTATTTTCCAGTTCATTGCATTACCAAGTATCCATAGGTAGTGTTATAGACAGATAGTGGTGCCTCAAAGATCTCTATATCCTGATATCCAGAACCTGTGAATAGGTAAAAGGGGCTTTGGGGATGTGATTAAGGACCTTGAAATAGAGGAATGATCCTGATTGTCTGGATGGATTCACTGTGATCACATGGGCCTTTATAAGTGGAAGAGCAGGAAGCCGGAATCCGAGGTTTGATGATTAGAAAGCTGTGATTGCTGCCCTTGAAGACTGAAGGGAGTGTGAGTTAGTGATTAGAGAACAAGCCTGGGAAAGGTAAGGAAATAGATTCTCCCTTAAAGCTGCCAGAAATAAAGTAGCCTTCTTGATACCTTGACATTTGCCTAGTTAAGCCCATTTTGAACTTGTGACCTTCAGACCTGTAAGACAATAGGTTTCTGATGTATTTTTAAATCAAGGATTTGGGGGGTGTCTTATTACAAAAGGAGTAGGGAATGGTGATGGTAAGTTTTTTTTAGTATATATATATATATATTTATTGTAAATATACTGTACAGAGGGGTTACAGTTATGGTAAAAAAAAATTTTTTTTGTCAGTCATGAGGTTTGAACTCTGGGCCTGAGTGCTGTCCCTCAGCTCTTCAGCTGAAGACTAGCTCTCTACCACTTGAGCCACAGTGCCACTTCTGTTTTTTCTGGTGGTTTATTGGAGATAAGAGTGTCACGGACTTTTGTCCCCAGGCTGGCTTTGAACTGGGATCCTCAGATCTCAGCCTCCTGAGTAGCTCGGATTACAGGCATGAGCCACCGTGCCCAGCATGGTAAATCTTAAAAATGATGTATGGTAAGAAGTGGAGGAATAAAGGATGAACAAATGCAGCAGTGGTACTCACATAGACACTATGTTGAAAATGAACTATGCAACTTGTGGGTGAGGACAGGAGGGAAAACCTGGAGAGAGTAAGGGAAGGATTGACATTGTCCAAAAAGAAATGTACTCATTACCTGACTTTTACAACCCTAACTCCTCTGTGTATCACCTTTGTAATAACAATAATGATGTATGTTGTTATTGTTACAATTATTTTTTGTATAACTTAAAGCAGTGACTTACTCTTGATAGCTTTCAGCATCTTACAGGCACCTGGGAATGTGGTATAGCTATTATATTCCTCCACCTGTAGCAGCATGATTCAAAAAAAACTGTGGACCTTCCCATAATTCATAATATAAAAAATGGCAAAGGAAGTTAGTTATACTGAAACACAGTTATCACAAATTAAAAACAAGTGTGTGATAGATGCATTTGTAGTTTATTAACACATTATATAAGATCACATCAGCCTCGTGGCTGTTGTAATATTGAAGCAATGATGAGCTGAAATGACATTTCAACATATCTGTAAGCAACTGAAACGTGAAATGAAAATAGCTGTAACTTGCCTTGGCGACAAGTTTACAGGCATTTGGTGCTGGTGTATTTCATTGCCTGTAGTCATCCTTGAGCCATGTGGACTACTCAAGGAAGGCCTTTAGGTCAACCACAAGGTTGCACTGTGAAACCAAGTCTTTTATTCATATGAAGGTCTGGCATTTGTAAATCCTTAAGGATTTCCATGGCACAGGAAATGACTACTCTGATTCATTTGGAAAAGCATAAAGCCATTTGTTTTTCCTTCTCAGTTTTAATTGGTTCCAAAGGGTGACTCCTTTCCCAGAAAGTGGGCTCATCTCTTCAGGCATGCAGTAAGAAGGCCCCTGACCTGGTCAAGGATGGCCTGGAAGGCCTTGAACTTGGGCTGGGTGCTGAGTGAGCCACATAGGTCAGGAATGAGGGGAGACATTCAGGGAGCCAATTCCTCAGACCTGGGGGTTCAGCAGGGATAGCCCACAGTGGAAGGCTCACCCCTAGTTCTGGGCCAACAGGATTTCAAAAAGCTTCAGTGCTTCTGGAAGCTTTTTCAAATACTAGGTCTTGCTCTCCTCATAGTTACAGTGGAGTTGTTGCACACAGTGGTTGGTGATGTCTTTCAGGCCATCATTCACCTTGTTTAGCAGCTGGTCTTTGCTCTACCCAGAGGTGCTGTGGGATGATATCACTTGGGCACTGGGAAAGGTCTTCATCCTGAATTTGGGAGCTGTCCCCCAAAGACTGGAGGTCTTGAATGCAGTCTACCTGCGGGCCTCCAAAGTCACCACCTCTTCCTTCCAGGTCTGGCCTGGTCAGTCCGCAGCACGCACAGGGTCTCTCAATATCTTGGAAAGGAGAATGGATGATGGAGTAGAAGGGCATGTTGCTCAGGCAGTGGAAGCATATTAGTGTTCTTAGGCTTTTACCTGTGTTTCTTTGGGCCCTTGGGTTATTGATAAGGCCAACCTACTAAGAGAGAGGAGCTAGCCAATCAGTTGTAGAGTAGGGTAAGGATGAAGGGAGTTGATCATAAAATGAGTTCCCTATTTATTTGTAAAGCATGAATTTCGGAGGAAAAGTATTGTAAGAATAATAGCAAAGTTGACCCTTGGAGATAATTTCTAAACAGCAATGGTTAGGACAACTTTTACTGAAGAATAATGTATAAGAAGGTAGAGAAAACTGTGGTGACTCTTGTCACGGTCAGGACCCATAACTCAATTTCAATTAGAGTTTGTAGCTTACTAGCATACCTGTCAAAGAGCTCATTTGGTCAAAGACAATGTGGCTGAACCTTTTCCACACAGCAGGTATTCAAATATTTGGTAAGTTGTTTTAACTCGGTAACATTGTACAGTTATATTGACTTGGTAACATTGAGTGTATGCTATTCTTGGTCTGGATTCCATATTTTTTTTAAAGCAAAGTCAGTATTTGTTTTCTCTTGGTAATTGAGACAGACAGCCATTGCAACCACAAGTAATCAAGTAGCATTTCAAAGCTGTCCACACCTGCCATATACAAAATCCAAACATAATACGTTTTTATTTGATTCCCATGCAGCTCCACAAGATAGCAAATTTAATGCCAGTAGAGGGATTCCACAGGAGGGTTCCTTTGCAGAATTGGTGGAGAAGCATTCTCCGATACCTTTTTAAATGATGGATTTGACAGTACCGTCTTTACCAGGTTCTTACCCTGGTTTAAATATGTCAGTATTTTCTCATTTTTCTTTATAAGAGTGAGTAACCTACTGGGTACTGGTGGCTCACATCTGTAATCCTAGCTACTCAGGAGGCTGAGAGCTGAAGATCGTGGTTCAAAGCCACCCCTGGGCAGGAAAGTCCATGAGATTCTTATCTCAATAAACCACCAGAAAATTGGAAGTGGCGCCGTGGCTCAAGTGGTAGAGTGCTTGCCTGAAGCTAAAGAACTCAAGGACAGCACCCAGCCCCAGAGTTCAAGCCCCACCACCACCAAAAAAAGAAAGAAAGAAAGAAAGAAAGAAAAAAGGAGTGAATAGCCCACCTGAATGGAGCATAGTTGCTGGGAATGGGAACTTCAGGACTTCAATCTTTGTGTCAAGGTTGTACATTCAGGATCGCAGTGGTGTGAGATGCCAGAGTTGGTGCTGGGAAGAAATCACGTAATTCACAATGTGTATCATCTCAGATTTGTTTTGTCTTGAAAATGGAAGTGAGGAAGCAAGCAGAGATGTCTTCATGGTTCATCAATCACCAGCCGTCAGCTCTTATTGTTGCTTCGATGGTGCATTTACATCCTCAGCATTATCTCTAATAGCTCTGAGTTTGCACCTAAATTAACAGCATGGTATGTTTCTATTGTAGTTCAAAAGGTATTGATTTTTTTTTTGGTCATGTTTTTCAGCATCAGTGAACATATAGATGACATTATTATAGAATTTTAAAAAGAGTTTAAGTCGTGGGTATTGACTGTTAAAACAACAGCACAATAGCGAGTAAAATTATTTACAGAATCGGTTTCCACAGAGTAACAAAGTATATGCTCTTTGTAAACCATTGAAATTGGTACCATTATGTGGTACAGCACAAACACAGTTGGTAATTCACCAACTTGGAAATAAAACTTTTTGCCTTTTAAAAAAGTTGTGGGTGATTTACATTGCTTCTTTATTTTCTATTTAAAAATATAATTTAAAAATTATCCTTGAATAGGTACAAAGGGGTTTCAATTCAACATGTCAGTTTATGAGTACAATGCATCTTTGTTGTTTCTAATTTTGTGCATAAAGCAAGAATAACATTTTATTTACACAAGTGACAAAAATTATGTATATATGAACGGTGTGTGATAAGAAGTTTCAACATGTATCTATATATCCATACATGCACAAATATGGATTGTGGAATGCGTAAATCAAGCTATTTGACATATGCAATGCCTTGCATACTTACCATTTTTTGTGTGTTCAGAGTATGTAGCATCTTTCTTGGGAATTTCCAGGTGCATAGTATATTGGTATTAGATATTTGTATCACCAAAGTACCATAGATTTCCTGAGCTTATTCAGTTTAAAAGTTTGGGTCCTGTGACCACTATCTCCTCAATCTCTCTGTTTCTATGACTGCAAAGTTTATATATATATATATATATATATATATATATATATATATATATATATATTCCATTTATCTGTCACTGGTTTCTTCTGTTTCTTGACTATCATGAATTCAGTTGCATTGATCATGGAAGCACAAATGGGAGACAGACCGATTCCATCTCTGTTGGATAGGTACCCAGTAAATGACTTCTCTGGATCATATGGTAGTCTTATTTTTAACTTTCTGAGAGGCCTCCATTCTCTATTTTCTGTACACAGTGAACAGATTTCTCTACATTTTGCCATAACTTCCATATCCTCCAACTTTTCTGTAAAATCATATGAGCAAGTATGAAGTGATGATCATTGTGATTTTAATTCCAATCTCCCTGGTTTAATACTGTAGAAAGTCTCTCTACATACCTGTTGGCCAGTAGTATGCCTTTTTAGTTTCTGAGAAATGTCTATTGACTTATATTGTCTATTTTAAAATCAGGTTGTTTTCTTGTATTGAGTTGTTCATATTCTTTATGTACTTGAGATTTAATCCTTTATCAATATATGGTTTGGAAATGTATTGTCTCGGTTCAGAGCGTGTCTCTTCACTCTGTAAAACAAAGGTCATCATAGCCAGGCACCCGTGGCTCATGCCTATAATCCTAGCTACTCAAGAGACTGGAATCTGAGAATTAGGGTTCAAAGCCAGCCTGAGCAGGAATGTTTGTGAAACTCATATCTCCAATGAACCATTAAAAAGCCAGAACTGGAGCAAGGCCCAAATGTTAGAGTGCTAGTCTTGAGCCCACAAACTCAGGGATAGCTCCCAGTCCCTGAGTTCAAGTCCCAGGATTGGCAAAACAAAACAAACAGAAACAAAGGCCATATACCACAAGCCTGTGTTCAATGGTGAAAAGTTGAAATCTTTTCTCTTAAGATAAACAAAGGAGGAGGTAATAATGCTTGACAAGAAAGCACTCATTACTCATGTAACTGTAACCCTTCTGTACAGCATCTTTACAATGAAATAAAATTAAAAAAAAGATTGGAAACAAGACAAAAATGCCCTCTATCCTATGTCATATTGGAAGTCCTGGGCAGATCAATTAGACAAAAGCAAGCAATAAATGGCATCTAAGTTAGAAAGGAGGAAGTTGCCTTTGTTTGCTGATCACATGATCTTATATATAGAAGAACTCTTAAAAACTCTACTCAAAAATGTTAGAAGTAATAAATCCAATAAAGTTATAGATACAAACTCAATATACAAAAATCAATAGCTTGGTACTGGCAACAGAGCAGATATACAGGCCAGTAAAACACAATAGAGAACCCAGAAATGAATCTATTCATTCATGGCCAATTCATTTTTGATACAATGGATAATAAGCCATCAGTCTCTTCAGTAAACAGTGCTGCCAGAATGGGACATCTCCATGCAGAAGAATGAAATTAAATCCTCAACTCACACCATTAACAGGAAATGGATCACAGACATAAATGTAAGGTGGAGAAACTTAAAAAATATTAGAGAAAATACAAAGGAAAAGCTTTGTAATATTAGCTTGGGCAGTGATTTAAAAAAAAAGGACAACAAAATCTGTGGGGCAACAAAAGCAAAAACCAACCAGTGGAATTATAGGTAACTAAAAAACATATCCACAGCCAAGGAAACAATCAGCAGAGTGGATAGAAGACAATACTTTATGTTACTATTTTAAAGTGATATATTTTAAAGTAGCAAGAATGCAAACAAATGATATTGGCTACAAATTGTACTTCTAGACAAATAACTAAGCCCCATAGTGTTACAGTAATGCTTAAATTTGTGTTCGACTTGTTTTGTTGGACTTGAATTCCACTGAGTTGGCAAAAATAGGTTCAAAACTGGCAGTACAAATAGACATTATTTGTTCTGACTCAGCCTATGGTTTTCAGTGTTTCTGCTCATACATTAAGCTATTCAAACCCCACGGCCATCTCTTCCAGTTATATGTGTTTGGGTAGACTATCTGTCAATGGCTTATTGCTGGGGTTTGTGCTGTTTATCCTATGTTGTGAAAGCATTCCTATGAAATGATTTCTCTCAGGCAGGTGACCCCATTCTTGTAGATGTTACTATTATTTGTTTCTTCCCTGCCTCATTGCTGTTATGTTCTGATCTTAAGACTCGCTTTAGCCAATAGCATCTAAAGGAAAGTGCACCTGTGTTTTCGTTGCCTTTTGTCATCAGGAGTAGCAATGTTTCAAGTAAAGACTGCGTTCTTGTTTTAAAATAGTTATTGTTAAGGTGATGTACTGAGGGATTACAGTTACGTAAGTCAGGTAATGAGTACATTTCTTTATGAACAGTGTTACCTCTTCCCTTGCTTTCTTCCATTTTTCTCTCCACCCCTCCCCCACAAGTTGTATAGTTCATTTTCAACATAGTGTCTAGTGAGTGTCACTGCTGCCTTTGTTCATGCTTGGTCTCACCATTTTGGTGCTCCTCCTTACCCTTCCCCAAGCAAACTTACATATAGGAAAAAAGGGACAGACATAAAAAAAACAGTGACAATGGAGGGGAAAAATCAAAAATCAAAAAACAAAAAAATCAAAAAACAAAAAACAAAACCAAAAGGCAAAATAACGACAACAGCAAAAACATCTCTTACACCCATTTCTTGGAGTTCATGTCGATAAACATCATTTTTATATGATCATATGCCCATAGCTATTGAGCCTTTGCTATCCTCTCCTAAGAATATGCTCCTTTGGCTTCACTGTGATGGTAACGACTGTTTTCTTCATGCTCATCCTAGAATAAGGATGACATGGAGCCACAAGCATTGTTGACCTGCTGTGGACTTTTGGCCGAGTGAGTACAATCTTGTGGGAACACAGTGGGATTTGAGAGCTGTTTCTGTCGCATTGTCACATACCCTGTTTGGACTGCCATGTCACATTGCTGCCTCTAGGTTTTTCGAAATGACCAGTGAGTCTGTGCACATGAGGGAGCTGAACTGAACCATAGGGAAAATGTAATTTGCTGTAAGATGTGAGAATGGACTTTGCGGTAGGGAAGTCAGAGTCAGGGAGGTGAAGGTGGGAGTTGGGATGGTTCTTGACCTACTTAGGGCATGAGGTAGATGAGGCAGCTCCTTCAGAGGGCTCTGGAAGGCAGTGCATTGTTTGGAGGAAATGGGTTGGAACCAGATTGTGAATAATACTTGAAGACAACTTGGGAAGATATGAATGAAGACATCAGTCATGATGCACTTTTAGAACAATTGCGATGACCACAGAAGAGATTAGAGATCAGGTGTAGACAAGAAATACTGCCCAATGTTCTGACCCAGCAGAGAAGATTGAGGGCCTACAACCAGCTGGATGCTGTTGATGAAGGGCCATTTGTAGAGACTTGTTCATTTAAGTCAACAATTCTGTCTATTCTGGTTTGGCTGTATGATCTTTACTCTGAGTGATTACTTAACACCTTTCTTTTCTATGTTGGATGGCCTCAAACTTAACCTTATTCTTTGTATTATTATTATCATCATCATTATTATTACTATTATTGTTCTAGTCCTAGGGCTTGAAGTCGGGGCCTGGGCTCTATACTTGAGCTTTTTTTGCTCAAGCCCTAGTGATACACCACTTCAGCCACAGCTCCATGTCAGAAGTTTTTAGTGGTTAATTGGAGATAAGATTGTGTACTTCCTGCCCAGGCTGGTTTTGAACCACTATCTTCAGATCTCATCCTTCAGAGTAGCTAGGACTATAGGCAAGAGCCAGCAGTACCTGATTCTTCGTAATATTTGAAAGTACTCACTTTGTTATTCTTCTCTGCAACTCATACTACAGTAATCCATTTAAACAAATCATTCTTTAAAAAAACCCTTCAGTATAATGTTTTACTACATTAGAAAGGTGAGAAAATTAGTAATAAAATAATCTGTGGTTCAATATTTAAATTCTCAGGGGAGACAATATTAGAAGGCATAACAGTATTATGGTAATTTACATGATAATTATAGTTACCATATTGTCCTACCTTTAATGGGCAGTGATTTTTAAATCATAGTTGGTACATATTATGTGAAGAGTAGTCAGGTTCTAAGTTCTGATCATTATAACATGAATGTCTTGTAAGGAATTAAGCCACAAGTTTGTGTTTTTAATTTAATTTGAGATAGAGCCAGGCTCTGGTGCTCATGCCTGTAATCCTAGCTACTCCAGGGAGTTGAGATCTGAGGATCAAGGTTTAAAACCAGCCTGGGCAGGAAAGTCTGTGAAACTCTTATCTCCAATTAACTACTAAGAGTGCTAGAAACAGCTGTGGCTCAAGTGGTAAAGCGCTAGCCTTGAGAAGAAAAGCTCAGGGACAGCGCCCAGGCCCTGAGTTCAAGCCCCAGGATAGGCACACAGACACAAAATGTTTGAGGTAGAGTCTTGCTACATAGCTCAGGTTGGCAGTCTTCTTGCTGGAACCACTAGTGCTTGGATGACAAGCCTGAATGACCACACCTACTGAAAGACAGTAAGTACCATGAAAACCTCAGAATGAGTCTTCCTTGTGTAGGACTTCAGGATTTCAAGCACTGATGTCCACCCAATTCTGTGACAATTGAAAATGCCCCGTACAGTTGTGAATGTGTGTTTGAGGCCGTCTGGCCTAGACTTTGATTGATTGTTCTCATCGCTGCTCTGGCTTGCTCACCACGTCTGCTACCATCACTCTGCATGCCTTCATTCCTTGTTCTTAACTGATTTTCTAATTGTCTTGTTTTCTCTATAACTCTTTTCACATAGTGATTGACTCAGAGACCATGTTCTTAGATGCTTTTAAAATATAGATTCACAGTTTCTTTGAAGAATTCAGCTGAGTTCCTGTTGTGTCTTGGAGCAGTAGGCTAGATCTTGTTTCACATTCGTGGTTTACTTATATAAATCATGTGTGTGGAAAGGAATCAGAAAAGGAAAGATCTCGGATGAATTGGGGCCTCTGAGAGCAGAACAGGTGTCTTGTTCTCTTTGATTGGGGTTTTGAGAAAGACAATTACTCAAAATGTGCTTCTTTCCTTTTTACTGAAACTGTTGAAAAGCCAACACAGGAGTCAGAGAGGAAGCAGCACATGAGTTTTCCATCTGTTAAGACTGTGTGATGAGCCTTCAAGGCCAGATGGACTTCTTGATTCTCCCATGTAAACCTCAGCATCCATTCCTGGACCTTAAACATGGTGAAAGATACCCACATAAACAGTCATGGCCAGTTATAGCTTTCCACATGCTCCCTGAATGAAGGAAGGCCAGGAAAACAGCAATTGTGAGAAAATCAGCCTTGGGCAGGACAAAATTATGGACCACTGGATGTCAGACTGTCACCTTTCTACCAGTGAAATCAAGCCCTTCTTCCATTTGGAAGAATGAGTATGAGCAGGCAGCAATTTCAAACCAATTTTTATAGCAACCCAGAGAGGAGGATTGTTCTTTTAAATTATTTATCCCTTTATTTCTAGCTATCTAGTATAGGATATAATAGACATTAACAGATAGATGGATGGGTCTCACATGAATTTATTTATTAAAGCCTGGTAACTACAAAATATTACCACTGTGGCTGCAGAAGAGACAAGATGAGCAACCTTTGTAATTTATCACTGAAAGGCATTTTTTAATACAGATCTTTCTGGATAGCATCTCAGGTACTCAGTGAGGAGGAAAGGCCCAAGGGAAAACATCACAGTGCTCAGACAAAGGTGCACAGTGGAACAAAAGCAAAAAGTAAACTGTCCCATTAGAGTGCTCCCTTGCTCTATCTTGCTCTTCAGCCATCAGTAAGTTGGATTTGGGTGGTTTTGTGTGTGTGTGTGTGTGTGTTTATGTGCGTGTGTGTCTTGGGGCTCGAACTTAGGACCTGGGTGCTGTCCACGTTTTGTTGCTCAAAGCCAGTGGTCTAGCACTTGAGCCACAGTTCTACTTCTGACTCATTAGGTGCTTAATTGGTGGTAAGAATCTTACAGACTTCCCTGTCCAGGCTAGCTTTGAACTGTGTTCCTAGATCTCAGCTTCTTGAGTAGCTAGGATTACAGGTGTGAGCCACTGACATCCCACTGTAAACTTGGATTTTTGACAGCAAGTGTCTGAAGATGAAAGCACTTGGAGCTCCATTTCATGCTCTGTATTGTCAGAATGTGGTAATTTAATTGAAAGACTAACTTCCTGGCCATGTGACTTTAAGCAGTAGGGTTGTTGTATACGTTAATGCAGTGTGTAAAATGTAGGTGATTAACCAAATGTTCTTATAGGTTTAGAAACTTATTGCTTGGTGGAAGATTTTCATTTCTCTCACTCTCTCTGTGTTAGATGTTGGGTGCTCTGTGTTGTTTAATCTGATTGTTTTCTATCTGTTCTTCAATACACAGTTCTTCTAGGGTTTGCATATTTATGATAACTTCAGGCCATCTGCTGCTTGGCTACTATCAGAGAATGAAGAACAATTTTCAACTTAAACAAAGTCACGCTCAGCACACCCAAGCACTTCCCATAATGTTTATTTTGCAATGCACTAGATTTTGTATTCTATACTCACATTGCATTATTCCTCTGTGCAGGACAATTTTAGAATTTTCTTACCTACCACACCACACACACGCACACACACACACACATGCACACACACACACACAAATCACCATGCTGCCTTTTATTTCTGGGCCAAGTTAAGGGCTCTAAACATGACAAAGATTCATTCTGACCTTCAGATTTAGCATGTAAATTAGGATACTTGAAGCAGAAGGCTCCACATTTTCTTCCAGTTCATGTGTAATGCCAACAGATTGGTTTGAATCAAAATGGAACACTTAGAAGCAGATACCATTTATAAAATGTCAATTAGAGAAGGCAAAACTGCATATCAAAGTTGGCCAAGTGGTGATATCAATTAGAATACTTTTCTCTATTGCTTAATACCACCATCATCATTTTGTTCAAGAGTTAAATATGACATGATCTCCCTTCAGCTAACTTGGAACACCTTGTGAATGCTTTCCAATATTCCTTCATGGCAGGTGACTTTTTTTGTTTTTTGTGTTTTTTTTGCAATCACATCTCTGACTAGTTTGTATCTGCATCACACTATAGATTTTTGGACCCTTGGGAAAAAGAACAGGGACTTTTGTGACAAAGACATGAATAATTAGAGGATGACTTCAAATGTTAAATTATGGGGCTTTCTTTCCATCTGTGAAAGATGTTTTCTTCATTATGTAAATCAGAAGTTGATAAACAAGGCCCCTGAGGTAAATCCAGCTCTCTGTACCTTTTTGTAGAGATGCTGAACTAAGAATGATAATTACCTTTTAACTTTTTAATTCAAATTATTATTATTATTATTATTATTGTTGTTGTTGTTGTTATTATTACTTGTACCAGGGCTTGAACTCAAGGCTTGAACTCTTACTCTTAGCTTTGTTCGCTCAAGGCAGGCAGTATACTATTTGAGCCATGCCTCTACTTTTGGCTTTTTGGTGGTTAATTGGAGAGAAGAACCTCATAGACTTTCCTGATAGGCCTGGCTTCAAATTTCCATCTTTACATATCAGCCTCCTGAGTAGCTAGGAATATAGGTATGAGCCACCAGCATCAGGCTTTTCTTTACCTTGGGTATAATTAAAAATTTAAAATTTAACATTTTGTTGTAGAGGCGAAGTACAGAGGAGTTACAGTTATGTAAGTGAGGTCATGAGTACATTTCTTTTTGAACAGTGTTACCCCTTCCCTCATTTTCCCCCATACCCTCTGACTTCCTTCCTCCCCAAGTTATAAAGTTCATTTCCAGAAGCGTCTCGTGAGTATCACTGTTGAACTGGTTCAGCCTTTGCCCTACCGATTCTGTGTGCCCTTTCCCTTTTCCAAATCAGATAAATTTATGTAAAAGACAAAAGGTACAGAAATAATAATAAAAATGACTGTGGCAACAGGGAATACACCAAAGGAAAAAAGAAAGAAAAAAAATAATTGCAAATTACAGTAAAATACAGTAAAAATCCTCTTGTTTCCATTTCGTGGAGTTCATTTTGATAAGCATCATTTTATATGGCCATGTGTGCATAGCTATTGAGCCATTGTGAAATTATATTGAGCAAAGTAAGCCAGACCCAAAGAAATACAGGCTGTATGGTTTCCCTCATCAAATTGTGACATTTTAAATGATTTTTTAGGCAATAGATCAATAGTCATGATTTTGTAGTTCAGCCTCTAAAGTCCAAAATATTTACCCTTTGGTCTTTTAAGAAAAAGTTCGCCAACTCCTGACCTAGATTTCAGTGATAAGACTTTGCCTAATTGAATACCATTGACAGATGTGTGGCAAATAGAAATGACTTTCTAGGCACGTTTATGTGTGTCAGTCCATGCCCGGCAGAAGACAAGCTCAGTAAAGCTGGTGCCATCAGAGGAGAAGCTTGCAGCACTAAGAAACTGCTTAATCCCAGCTTTTCATAGAAGTCACTAAAGAGTCATCAACAGGAAAACGATCTGAGTCGTCTCCAGCCTGGACTGTGCACTCTGCACAAAGAGCTTGGCCTGACGGTGGTAGCCAGATAAGCAAAGGCAAAATAAAACAAGCCCAAAATAGCCATTTCTCCTAATAGCTTGCTCATTGGGATAGGGATGTGGTTCACTTTGAAAATCCATATGCCAGTGACAGAAAAATGCTGTTTAGCAAATCTATCTCTGCAAAAATGGAACTAATGGCTTCCACATGAACAGGGAGCTTTCTCGAGACTCAAAGGCAGAAATGTGCCTGTGAAATTCTGGGGTCTTGTTAGTTCAGGTTATGTCAGTTAATGCTTCCATGCCAAACAATTGTTGACCATTTCTTTGGAAGGGAATTAGCTGTGCAAGTTGTGTGTGTGTGTGTGTGTGTGTGTGTGTGTGTGTCTGTGTGTCTGTGTGTCTGTGTATGGGGGCTATGATCTCTTCCCCTCACACTCTGACTTCTTGTCATGACTTTTGGGATGAGGTAGAGAGAGTCCTGTCACATCATGATCTCATAGTTCTTTTCCTTCCATTGCTTATCTCACAGATGATAATTCCAACTCATTTCTTCACATGCATTGGTTCTTAATAAATTTGTGGAATGTGTACTGGCTGAAGAGCTTGCTCTTCTTTCTCCTGTTACATTTGGACAAGTTTCAAGTGTGCCCTACTAACTACTCCCCCATTCTGGAAAGAGCTGAGACACAGTTACAGGGCAGACCTGTTAGGACAATGAGTTTGGCCTGGGAGGCAAAGATACCCATTTTCTGAGTTGGAACAGTTGCCTAGCCACACTGGGGCTCCATGCTGCATCCATAAACAAAATTAAGGAGCGGGATGAGATCTCTTCCACTTCTGGCATTTTGAAAAGTCTGATTCTGTAAGTGATGCAAATCTGGAGTTCCCGTAAGAACACTTGTTTGCTACTGAGCTTGTTTGCCTACCATGCAGGATTATCATTGTTGCAGGGCTAGGTCCCTCTGGATGCTCCTGGGATGACTCATTTCTTAGCCTTTTACTGCATCGGGAGCTATTCCACTATTGGCATGTGGCTCCTCCTGGCTTTGCTGTTGTCTCCAAGCTTCTATTGTGGCATTGCTTTCTCTCAGACTCTTGCCTGCCTCTCTCATTAGGACATAGATGACAAAATTGGGTCCACCTGAGTAATCCAGATGTATTTGACTATTTCAGGATCCTTAATTTAATCACATTTACAAAGCCTCCTTTGCCCTGTGCTGTGGTGAAATCTTTCCATTCCCTTGAAAACCCGTAGGCTGAGGTGGATCTCCCCTACCTCAAGGGATGGTGTAAGGAGATGCTGAAGGTGTTCATTTTGGGGTTAGTGCCTCATGAAAGAACCGCTGAGAGCTAGCTGGTCCCTTCCATGAACGGAGGATGCAAGTAGAGGCACCATGTCTCAGCCAGGAAACTAGCCCTCATTAGAGAGTGAATTAGCTGATGTCTTGATCATGGACTGGGCATCTCCCAGAATTGTGGGAGTGA
Source organism: Dipodomys ordii (assembly GCF_000151885.1). Lineage (NCBI taxonomy): Eukaryota > Metazoa > Chordata > Mammalia > Rodentia > Heteromyidae > Dipodomys > Dipodomys ordii. The sequence continues at coordinate 14,989,499 of NW_012267228.1, forward strand.
CCTGTTTCTGAGCTACCTAGCTTATGGCATTTTGTTACAGCAACCTGAATGGATGAAGATTTCATGTGAGGTAACATTGACACAGATTCTGGGCATCTTTGATAGAGGTGGGGAGGGGACATTATTCTGTGGACCACATGTGCTTGAACATCGACAACATTGCTGCTATCAAAACCTTTCCATGGTTGCTTATTACCTAGAAAGTGAAGTATTTTTTTCCCCACTAGATGTATTTTCCTTCTAAAATGCAGACTAGGACAAATCAGATTTCAGTTTCCTTTATACCCTGGCTACCAGAAAGCTCTGTCACAAATTTAAACTTAATTGCAATAATGGTGCTGAAATTTAAATTTGCATGGTTTATTCTTGTCCTTGCTTGCTTTGTTTAAAGTTTTTGTATGATTTAATTTTGCTAGTGTTGCTTTTCTGAGGAAGTGAATTTGTGTGTGTGTGTGTGTGTGTGTGTGTGTGTGTTGGTCTAGGGGATTGAACCTAGAGCCTTGTACATCCTAGGTAAATGCTCTACCGTTGAGCTGTGCCTGTAGCCTGAAATTTTGTTAGTTTTAATAAGAATTCAATCCAGTTCAACTTTGTAAATATTCCATAAATCATTAATTTTTCTACTTTATTTTTAATTTAACTTTATTGTCAGGGTGATATATAGAGGAGTTATAGTTACATACATAAGGTAGTGAGTACATTTCTTGTTGAACTTGTTACCAATAAAATGGTCAGACAAAGGACAAAAGGGTGAACCAATGCAACAGTGATACTCACAAGACAATATGTTGGAAATGAACTGTACAACTTGGTGGGGGGGTTGAGGGGAGGGAAAGTAGGAGAAAAGTGAGGGAGAGGGTAATGAATTTTCTACTTTAAATAAACAAAATATGTGGCTCATGAATTATATCTCAAGCTGTTGATTGAATGTCTCTCTCTATATCTAACATGTATATCTATCTCAAATCTAGTGGTTTTTTTCATTTCTGCACCTTCAATTTTTCTCCATTCACTCCTGTATAACCATGTTCCTGCCTTGAGCAGGAACTTATCAATTGTATCACCTCTCAATTGTATCAAATACATTTTAGTACATAGGTACCACAAAAGATGAAAGAATACAGACACTCTACCTTTTAGAGTGTCTTTTAAACAGGAGTTTGGGTTTTCTCCTGAAACATTGGGTGATGAGATCCCCGTTATTGACAACTGGATGAAATATATTGTTTCTTAGAGATATACCATTCATTCATCCATTCTTTCATTTTTATTAAAAATGAATTGTAAAATGCAGATAAGATAGAGTTTACCATCTTTTTATTTTTTTATTATCTTTAAGTAGTTTTACGAAGGCGTTCCCATTCTACAAAACAGTATATGAATACAAAGTGTCTGATAGCATTGCCGCCCATCGCTCCTAACCCACCCTTCTCTCACTTGAGTTCACCATCTTAATCATTTCCATTAGAATTTTTTGTGGGCCTCTCATCTGCCAGGCCTGTGCTCCATGGTTGAGCTATGCCCCAGCCCTCAGTCAACCACACTGAATGCTGGCCAATGGCATTTTCACTGACACATTTTGTGACCATCACTACCATTCTCCTGGAAAACTCATTTTCTAAAGCTGCAAATCAGTTCTTTACATAATGACACCCTGTTCTGTCCTATAGCCTCAGGGGAATCTATATTCTGTGCTCTAGGTCTGTGGGTGGGCTTGTTTTAGATTCATTTTAAAAGTGGAATAATACTCTGCTTATGTTTTTGGGAATAGCTTATTTCACTAAGGTAACGTCATTTCCATGATTTCTTCATGTAGAAGAGTGTGTTGGATTTTTTTTTTAAGTCTGAATAACATTGCATTGTATTCACAGACTACGTTTGCTGATCACTCAGCTGACAATGAACAACATAAGTGTGTGTGTACTGGCTATTTGTACAGCTTTGAGGGACCATCTATTCAAATCCTTTGCCTATTTTAAAATGGAGTGGTTTTTTTGTTTTTGTTTATTTTGTTTTTTCCCCCTATGGTCTATCCCCTGTTGTCACTGTACTTGATTTTAGTACCTTGCATCTTGTATATACATTTATCTAATTTGGGGAGGGGAAGGGGAATAACAAAATGCTGAAACAAGTACACAGGATGACCCATTGCAACAAGGATACTCACAAGACACTATGTTGGAAATGAACTTTACAACTTTTGGGGGAAGGGGGAGGGGTGGGGGAGGGAAGGGATAGTAGGAGAAAAACAAAAGAGGGGGTAACAATGTTGGACAAGAAATGTACTCATTACCTTACTCATGTAACTGGAACCCCTCTGCACAGCATTTTTACAATAAAATATAATTAAAAATAAAATGGAGGTTTTGCTGTTGTTGAGTTGTAAGAGTTGTTTATATATTTAGGTATTAGCCTTTTATCAGAGATATGATTTGCCAATGTATTCTCCCATCCTATAGGTGTGTTTTCATTCTGCTAATTTTTTTCTAGTACTGGGTTTTATTTATTTATTTTTTTTTTTTGGGGCCTGGTTGTGGGGCTTGAACTCTGGGCCTGGGTGCTGTCCCTCAGCTCTTCAGCTCAAGGCTAGCACTCTACCACTTGAGCCACAGCGCCACTTCCGGCTTTTTTCTTTTTGCTTATGTGGTGCTGAGGAATCGAACTCAGGGCCTCATGCATGCAAGGCAAGCACTCTACCACTGAGCCACCTTCCCAGCCCCAGTACTGGGTTTTGAACTCAGGGTTTTGTGCTGCCACCCACACTCCCAGCTTGGCATTTTTGCTGGATATTTTGGAGAGAAAGTCTAGTGGACGTTTCTGCTCGGATTGGCCTTGCACCACAATCCTCCAGAGTTCAGGCTCCCAAGTAGGTGAGATTATAGATGTTTTAAATTTGGATGTATTTCAGCTGATTTGTTTTTAATTTGGTTGGTTCACTTTTGTTTTCATATCTAAGAAATCACTGCCAGGTCCACTGTCATGAAACATTTTCCCATATTTCCACCCAAGACTTTTACAGTTTTAGGGGTAACATTTAGGTCCACTTTGAGTTGTATAGATTTTTTTTTATATTACTGATAGTATCCTTGCTATACATTTTTTTGGGGGGGGGAATCTATAATTCCCAAACATATGTATTTTAAATCTTCACTTTGTAATCACGCATTACTCCTGTTTAGTTTGTTCTCAATTTTTCTCTCCCAACTCCATCTCCTTAGCTCTGATATGGATTCCCCACTGCAGCCAGTATGTGGTTCATTTAAGGCCTATAAAACCTAACCAAGGGCTGGGAAGGTGGCTCAGTGGTAGGGTGCTTGCCTTGCATGCATGAAGCCTTGAGTTCAATTCCTCAGCACCACATAAGCAGAAAAAGCTAGAAGTTGTGCTGTGGCTCAAGTGGTAGAGTGCTAGCCTTGAGCTGAAGAGAGGAAGAGCTGAGGGACAGCGCCCAGGGCCAGAATTCTGGCCCCACGACCAACCAAAGAAAAAAAAGTCTAACCAAGGGTTTGATGAACTTGTTCCTATGAACTCTTGTCTTACTTATGTCTCTTTCCAGTGAGAAGAAACTCATGTAATCTGAGAGGATATACTGAGCTTCAGGATAGCAGAGCTCAGTCTGGTTATAACTTCAGCATCAGAGAATAGTCTGGGATTGAGTTTTTCCCTCTATTTTTTGCCTCTTCTTTCCTCTCGTTTGTATTTTTATTTTTAGGTTCCATCTGGTGGTGAGATGGTGGCGGCAGCTCAATCCGTACATTCTTTTGGGTTTCAATGTAGTGAGAAAGTGCAATAAACTTGTTAGTTGGGTACAAGACTCACCACTAAACTAGTTGATGTGGCTGGTGGTAAGTTGTCAGATACTGGATGTCTTAGTTCTGAGTCACATAATGTATTGCAGAACCTGTATAGTTTGGTACCTGCTAGAACTGCAGACCAAGAATTGGGAAAGAGTGTTGCACTGAAGGGAAATTTTTTTTTTGATTGCTACTAGCCTTAATATGAATAGGTAGTAGAAATGGGCAGTTCTCAAAGCTGTTCCCCTGTACACTATAATGTTTTTGCAAGTCTACCTAAAATTTGTTAACTTTTTGAGTTAGAAAGACTGCTGTACTCCTCAGGGCAAACAAATAATTCATCTGACTAATGATGGAAGTCATCCTTTATTTGAGCAATTACAGGAAGACCCTGTATGCTGAGCAGAGAGAGTCTGTGAGAGTCTGTGTGTATGTGTGCGTGTGTGCGTGTGTGCATGCGCTAAGATTTTATGGTGGGAGAGGAAGGAGATTTAAGAATCTCCTTGCTAAAACAACTGTGTATCTAGCTTGTGGTTCTGCTGGGCACTTTATTTGGTGTGTGTCAGGCTCAGCTGAGCTTGAGGGTTTGCTCGTGCATCTGAGGGAAGCTCGTGAGGTAGGCCTTGGCTGCTTAGAATAGATTCCATGTCTGTGGTGAGCTGATTGGTGTTGAGGTAACCATATTCCTTTCATCAGTGGGGGCTTGTCTACTTGTGACTCACAGAGTGGCAGGAAGGCAAATGCCAGTGGTTCACCTCTTCTACTGTCTCAGTGGTTAAAGCAAGTCCCAGGTTTACATTGGCACAGAAAGTAAAAGAAAGACTTTGCTATTGTGAGGACATCCACAAAAGGAGGGGGGAAGCTGGGGCCAGTCTTGTAATCCCTCCATGATGATTTCATGAGATATTTAGGAGATAGTAACGTCAGGTTGTTTAGCGATTGGCTGAATGCTGGAGATGAGGGAGAAGGAAGGAGGAAGCATGGCGAATTCATTTGTATTGGTTCTCTACCAGAATCCAAACAAAAGCAGAGGTAGTGGTTGCACCTCACAGTCATTTTTCCCTTGTAGGCACATAGTTGCTTCCCAACTTAATGAAACCATTCTGTTCCCAATTTTGCCAGAGTTTGGAAGAGTTGGGGCCCTGCCCTGGCCTCAGATGGAATAGGGGGATGCTTTATTCATCTGTGTTCTTCATTTCCTTCCAAGAGAACCTTTTCTGTTCACTTTCAGAACCTTCACAGTTCCAGGAAGTCTTACTCTCAAAATAGAATCTGTAAACCCTGTTCTTCCTGCCATGATGCATTTGATCTTCATATTCTTAGCTTCCTTGGCCGTGTGTGTGTGTGTGTGTGTGTGTGTGTGTGTGTGTGTGTGTGTGTGTGTGTGTAAGTCAAAATGGTTTGTTGTACTACAAAGGATATAAGGTTCCCCTCCCTGATCTCAGGTTCATCTAGTGACTGGACCGTGTTTATTGAAAATGGGAGTGCTTGAAGGTTTTCCTCCCCCACCCCCCACGTTGGGACTTATCTATCTGATAAGAGACCTACAAGCAAAAACCTGGCCTCTACTTGCCTTTGCTTTGCCACAATTTCTCAATGAACTAACAAACTGGCCAGGAAAGTGTTATTCTTTCTGTTACCTGTAGTATTCAACTTAAAGTATGTTTCTAAATGGTAAGATCCTTTTATGAATACCGCTGACACTGAATTTAATTTTTTAAAGGCACAAACATGATGCTTAGTTTAGAATTTGTAACATCTGGTAGGTTTTCACTCTCACAACACTGGCTTAGCAATAGTTGCTTTGGTTTTCCTGCTTGTCTTTTTAGATGAGGACAATTCCTATGACTTCTCACCCTCATTAGTGATGTTAGTTGGAATGCAATTAAAAAATAAAGAGGATCAACATTGTTTTATCATATTAAATAATGGGGTTGCCTTTCCTCCTTCCTCCTTCCTGTTCATTCTTTCTCCTTCCTTCCTTCCTTCCTTCCTTCCCTCCTTCCTTCCTTCCTTCCTTCCTTCCTTCCTTCCTTCCTTCTTTCCTTCCTGACCTTCCTCCCTCCTTTCCCCTTCCCTCCTTCCTTCTTCCTTTCCCCTGCCCTCCCTCCTTTCCCCCTCCCTCCCTTCTTCTCTTCCTTCCTCCCTCTCTTCCTTTTCCCCCACCTCTTTCCTTCCTCTCCTCCCCTCCACATTTCAAGGCCAAACTGTAACAGTGAAAATGTTTAAAGTCAGATAATTGTGTTACTTTGTAATGAGACCACGTATAGTTAACATGGGTAAAATACAGTGCTTTTTATCTGCCCTATGGTTTTTAAAAGACAAGTGAAGCAATGAAAGCAGCCAGAGCAGAACCCTTACTCCCACATGCTCCTGATTAGTGCTCTGGTAAGGTTAAGCAGGAAGGGTCAAAATGACACTAATTGATTGGTGTCATTTTTCTTTGGCTTGTGTTTCTGGACAGTGATAGCTTAAAACATGAATTCTGTGTCTGCAGAATTCTGTACCTACTAAGGCCTGGCAAGAGGCACTGGACTTTTCACAAATACCTTCTATTGCAGAGAAAGGAGTCTGAAAAAAATAAGGGGTTGCACAGGTCAGGGCCCTTACAGCTAGCTACTCAGGGAATAAAAGATATTTGTGTCCATTGGTGTTGGTCACCTGCCTACTTTTAAATGACTCATCAGGGAAGCAGCATAAGTGATGTGGCTTCACAATTCCACTGTCTTGACACTTTGTTTTTTTGATGACACCATTAAGCACAGTAAGGCTACACCTTGGAGTTCTATAGACCAGTCAGTAAAGAAATGGCATTTTCTGAATTTCACTTTATCTGATTTGGAGCCTCTTATATTTGATTCATTGTTACAGAGTGAATTAAACTTATATATGTGATGCAGTTTTAAAAAGTCTATAATTCAAGCACAGCAATAAAACAAGATAGTCCTCACCATACGCTCTCTTTTTTTCTTCATCCTTTTGAAAAAGGCTCAAAGTCTCACTTATTCCTCTCACAGAAGATTGTAATTGTTACTCTCCATGAACTTCTGTTAGCTGTTAGAGGGAAGGGAGCATTGGTTTGTGCTAAATGTTTTTAATGTTCTCTTGCTCAAATATAAGCTGAAAATTAAAATGCCATTTTTGCCATTTAGCTTTATGAGTAATTATGGCCTAAGTGGCAATTGGATTTCTGAATTGGGTTGCTTCTCTATGAACCACCAAACAGGATTGCTTATCTGAAACAGTTTACTGCCAAACCAAGCCCTGTAACGAATTGCAAGCAAGCAATTAAAATAGAGGGTGTTTTCAGTCAAGCCCTGGTTGAGTACAGTTATCGACTGTATATTCTCTTCATTATGAGATCTGCATGGTGAAATTCAGAAACAATATTCCCTTCTCCTTTTCTACATAGTGTGTGTGGAGCTCATGCCAGTAGACCATTTTCTTTTCTTTTTTTTTCTAAATTGGGTCATGTGACCTCATTTGAAGCTCTATCTCCCAGGGTGAGATTTGAGTAAGTTGGTTCCTATGTCCCTGAAATCAGAGAGCGATTAACTGTCTGCATTTGTCTGCCTAAGTTGAGATGCTTTGCAAAGTCAAGAATAATAAAAGCAGAAAGACAGGGGAAAATGTAATCCCACCATTACCAGACAATCTTACCCCTTGATTTCACAGAAGTAGTCATGCAGCCATACAAGGATAATGAAGGGAATGAGGAGGCTTTTTACCTGTGCGGAGATGGCCATCAATTTAATAGAAATATGAAAGTCTCAAACTCATTTCATTTTAGTGCTTGAGATTCTGCTTGAATTTAAGATGAAAGGTCTGAGTTTCATTAGGAATGGAAGCCAAAACTGTTTCTATTTCCAGAGCATATTTTGTGTGTTCTAAGTGCATTCTCTTAATCTAGTTAATTTGAAAACATCTTAGATGAAAATTATTGTCACAAGAAGAACAATAATTACAAAATGGCATTGGCAACTTTAGACCAATTTAGGAAGCTGGAAGATTTTCATCAGCCAAAATCAGGCCAAGAGATAGCATAAATCATTCTGCTCAGAAACTCTGAGAGCTTTGAGGGGATTATCTTTGGTGTTCGAGTACATCATATTGTGAATCTCAAACAGAGAAAGAATGTAATCCTAGTGTTAGAAAAAGTTCTTCATTCTGCTGTCTGCTACAGAGCCATACAAACTTTCCTGTTTGCTAGGATACGGGGGAGGCTTAAAAAAATTCTGATACTTAGACTTTCACATTTTAATTCTGTCTCTTCCAAAAACTTTCTTCAATCCATTAAAGGAGAAAATACTTGTCAGTGGTGTATATAATGAAACAACTACGTACACACATGCATAATGCATACCTTCCTTGTTATTCTCAACAAAAAAGTAGAAACTAGATTAGTAATTTAGCATTCCCCTCTACCAATGGTAGAAGGATATTTTTGCCTATACTCTGTGTGTGTGTGTGTGTGTGTGTGTGCATAAAAACAGGCACATTGACAAAGGGTACTGAACAGAAGTCTCCCTCCCCCAAAGAAATCCCCTTACATCTGTGCAGTTAACTAATGCTTGTCAAAATGCCTGAAAGACTTAAATGTAAACCCAGAAAGTATATCATTCCTAAAAGATAATAGAGAAGAAAAACTCCATGACATTGGTTTTAAGCATGTTTTTCTGTATATGACACCAAAGTATCAGCAGTGGAAGCAAAAATAAAGTTTCTGTGCAGCAAGGACTGCTTTTAAGTAGAGTTCCCAAGATGACCTTGAGAAGGGAATGTTGAGGGTATAGAGGAAGGAAGGGAAGAGTGAGGACAGGGAAAATTCTAGGTGAAGGAGTTGTGAGTCCAGATGAGCTAAGGCAGAAATACCTGACTAGCTTGGGGAGCTACAGTGGCGGTGTGTCCAGGGCAGGGCCGGAGCTCGAGGGAAGGCATGTGGTAAATCGGATGTGAGAGAGAGTTGTTAAAATGATCCACCGATCACACACTACTACTTGAGATGGATGTAGGGAAGGCTTTGTTTTAGTTTTATACTTGGACTCTTCTGAAATTAGAACAGGGCCCAAACTCTGGAGAACATGAAAGGGTGAGTCCTAATCTCTTACCAAAATGTAGCATTTCAGGTTCCAATTTTGCGAGACTAGCTGGAGATACAATGTTGAATTGCATCTCTTGATTTTTAAGTTATGGGCAACTAAAGTAATTTTAGAGCAGAGCACTGTTGGCTTAAGCCTGTAATCCTAGATACTCAGGAGGCTGAAGAGAGCTGAGGATTGTGGTTCCAAGCAAGCTGGGCAGGAAAGTCTTGAGACTATCTCCAATTAACTACCAAAGAGCTGGAAGTGGAGCTGTGGCTCAAGTGCTGGAGCACCAGACTTAAGCAGAAAAATGCTAGGGGGCAGTGCCCAGGCTGTGTGTTCAAGCCCCAGTATCTGTCCCCCCCACCCCCAAAAAAAGAAGGAAAAAAATAAAAAATGAAAAAGAGCCAGGAGCCAAATGAAACATCTGTGGGCTTTAATTGGGCTACAAGTTGGTATTATTCACGTTGGTATGAAAGCTTCATCCACAATGAGCCACTCTGTTTCATCACTGCCTCTCTGTGTGTGTGTGTGTGTGTGTGTGTGTGTGTGTGTGTGTATGTACTAGGGCTTGAACTCAGGGCTTTGCTCTCTTGCTTGGCATTTTTGATCCAGACTGGCGCTTTACTATTTGAGCCACTCCTGCTTTTTTGCTGATTCATTGGAACTATCTCACGTACTTTCATTCCCTAGTTTGGCTTTGAACCATGATCCTCAGATCTCAGCCTCCTGACATAACTAGGAATACAGCCGTGAGCCACCATCACCGGTTTCATCGCTCTTCATAGAGCACAGGAGCAGTGCACAGATCGCTTCAAATCTGACTTGGGTTCCTTATGCCTTCTTTTGTTTATAAAGTTGTAGTCAGGGACCGTGTACCGTAGTGAATGACTAGGTAAACATCTTATTTGCAAGCATAGCTGCTTGTCGTGATTAGCCCTGACCTGTGGGGCCAGTCATGCTGCTCTGGTTTGTAAGTGGTTCAAGGACAAGTCCCATGATGCCAATGGGCACTGGCCCTCCTTCCCTTCTTCCCTCGTTACAAGGCAGACTTTGGACATCCATCTGACTTGATTGCCTGAGAGGTTGATTAGAGTGAGCACAGCTCTCTCTGCAGCCTGGTGATATAATTATGACTCTTACTTCTCCTTATCTTTCCTCTCTCCCCTTTTTAGGAGATGAAAACCCCTGGTATAAATATGTGACAATGAGCGCATCTGCTACTGTTTCTTCTCAGCCTAATGGAAGAACAGCTGGGAGTTAATGAGCTTTTAATAGTGAGTGTAGGGGGTTCGTTTGTTGCAGTCTCAGTCTCTGCTGAATACTCTGAGGTCTCGTTGTTTTTCTATTTCCCCTTAACATTAGCTTTATTGATACCTGCAAACACCTGCTTAAAATTCACTCAGCATGGAGCAGACATCTTTCTCATTTGGCTCACCTTGGCCTCTACCGCGTCTCCTTTAATTATGATTCTCATGGAGCCTCATGGGAGGTTTTTATATACCTTCCTTTTTAAAGGGCCTCAAAAAACGTGATATAGGATTCAATTTTCATTCAGCACAGAAATAACTTCCTGCATGAGCTTTGGTGTATTTTTCTTGACCCTTCTCAGTTTTCTACTCTAGCCTTAAAGGCAAAACAAGACAAAGAAAAAAAAACCCACAAACCTTCTTCCACTAATATATTTTTCTAGCAGTGTTCTTAGTGTTTATTTCCTATTTTTCTTTTCCTCTTAAATGAAAATTTCCTCAGACCTACCCAGTGTAAATAAATCCCAGGTCACAAAATAATTTCTTGTAGCCAAAAAAGAAAAAGAAAAGTGTCACGATAAGCAATAATGCCTTTGATGCAGTATATAGATGCGCTTAGAAAGCTGAGAAATCCCCTTTCTGCATCCAGGTTTTCTTGTCTGCTCTCCACAATTACTTTCTTAGATGAGCTGGACAAGTATTCCCATTTGACAGACTAGGAAACAGAGGCTCAGTACATTAGTAGTCAAAGTTAAATTACTAAAGCTGATGTGTGGCCAAGACTTGATAAGAAGGAGTACACGTGTATCTTGGGTCTAAGTTTCCTTACCCAGAAATTCTCAGTTTTAGCCCTTGGTTGTATTGCAGTAGCTCTATACGATGCCCACTGCAAATTACATCCACTATATTTGTTGTTGGTGGTGGTGGTCATGGGGCTTGAATTCAGGGCTGAGCGCTGTCTCTGAGCTCTTTTGCTCAAGCCCAGCACTCTACCACTTTGAACCACAGCTCCACATCTAGTTTATAAGTGGTTAATTGGCAATAAGAGTCTCACAGGGACTTTTCTGTCTGGTCTGGCTTTGAACCACGATCCTTAGATCTTAGCCTCTTCAATAGCTAGAAATACAGGCATGATCCATCACCTACTTTTTAAACAATGAAGAGACTATTTTTCACAGCATCTTGAAGTTTGCTTTAATCATTCACGTAGGGTTGAACAGACACTTGTTGCCTGGCACTGGTGACTCACACCTGCAATCCTAACTACTCAGGAGGCTAAAACCTAGAGGACTGTGGTTCAAAGCCAGCCTGGATTTTGTTTCTGGTAGGCTGTATCTCCAAAAATGAGTCAGCAAAAACCCAGACTGGGGGTGTGGCTCAAGCATTAGAGCACTTACTGTGAGCTACAAAGCTGAGTGAGAGTGTGAAGCACTCAGATCAAATCCTGGCATACATGTAGGACAATTTTATTGAAGTAGAACTGCTGAGTTATGCACTTCAAAAATGTTTTTCAGGTAAGGGGTAGGTTTATTCATCGTTCTGGCTGGCACAAGGTCATCTTGGCCCTCCACGCAGTGGGGAAAGGCCTGGGAAAGAGAGTTGGAAGAGCTGGGAAAGAGAGAGAGCTGGGAAAGTGCACTTCAAATTTTTGTGCCCTTAAAAAATGTATCCTGCTGGGTGCTAGTGGCTCATGCCTGTAATCCTAGCTACTCAGGAGGCTGAGCATCACTGTTCAAAGCCAGCCCGGCAGGAAAGACCCTGAGACTCTTATCTCCAATAAACCACTAGAAAACCGGAAGTGGTGCTGTGGCTCAAGTGGCAGAGCACTCGCCTTGAGCTGAAGAGCGCAGGGACAGGGGCCAAACCCAGAGTTCAAGCCCCACGACCACAAAAAGAAAAAAAATGTATCCTGGTACTTTGTTACAATATTTATACAATATAACAATTACCATGAAATTCCCATTATGCCTTTCCCTCAGAATCTCTCCTAAGGCTTTGAATCATAAAGCTTTTCGAAGTGCCAGTCTCAACTATTTTAATTTTCATTCCCTTAATTATTAGTGAGAGTGGACATCTCCTATGATCGTAAGTCATGTGTATTTCATTTCTAGTTTTGTGTTTTGAATGAATGATCATGCCACAACCAAGTGGAAGTGTGATTGACTTTTTAGTTATTTTTTCCTGGCCGAGTACAAGTGGTGATGGCAAATAGTATGCTGTGTAGGCTTAGGACCAGTGCATTTAGTGATCACAATTATGCACATAGAGTGTAGGCTTTCTGCATGTGATGCTTATAAAGTTAAAGAGGTTTCCTTCTGTTTCTAGCTTGATGAGAATTTTATTTATTATGAATAACTATGAGTAAATTTAGGTATCTACTGAGGTAGTTATGTGGTTTTTGTGTGTGACTCTTTCTATTGGCTTATTCCATTGATTTTTTTGTGGGGGAGGGGCTGTACCTAGGAGGGTGGTTTGAACTCAAGGCCTTTTGCTCTTGCTCAACTTATTCAATTATGGCTTGGGCTCTATCACTTGAGCCATGCCTCCGCTTCTTATTTTTTATTGTGTAGATACTGTACAGAGGGGTTACAGTTACATGAGTAAGGTAATGAGTACATTTCCTATAGAGCCATGCCTCCACTTGTTTAATCAGTTCTTAAATTTTGAACCAACTGTGCATTCCTTGGACACACCTCACTTGGTTATGATGGGTTAGAATGTTCATATGTTGCTGGAATTAATTTGCCTAGTGTTTATTATTGTTAAATGCACATTTTAATATGTTTTAGAAATACAAATCATTGGTATTGGGTACATTCATATTATTGTGCAGTTGTTAAGACTTTTTAGTTCTAGACTCTTTTCATCATTCCAAAGGAAATTTCTTACCTATTGAATACCTACTCCCCATCTCTCCGTTTCCATGGCAATCAGCAATCTGTTTTCTGTCTTTCTGCATTTACCTATTCCAGCTGTTTCATATGGGTGCAATCATATAGTTATATGGCTTTGCTTTTAGAGTTCATTTATGCAATAGCATGTATCAGAAACTTATCCTTTTTATGGCTGAATAATGTTTCATTGCACATACATACTCTTTTATTTAGTTATCCCTTAGCTAATGGGTTTAGGTTGTTTTCACCTTTTGGGTTATAAATATTTCTATGAACATCCAGGTACATGATTTTCTATGAATACCTATTTTACATACACCATTTTACATTTCTCTAGCAATGCACAAAGTTTCCAGTTTCTTTGCAGCATTTGTCAATATTTATTACTGTGAGGTGCTGTCTCCCTGGGGTTATTATTTTCATTTTCCTAACAACGGATGATATAGGACCTTTTTATGTGCCTGTGGGCTACTTGTGTGTCTTCAGAGATTTGGAAAAATATCTATCCAAGTCCTTTATCCATTTGCAGATGGAGTTATTTGCCATTTTGCTGTTGAGTCAAAAATGATTTTATTAAATTCTAGATCTTAGAACCTCTCCAGATACAGATTTTGCAGATTTGTTTTCCTGTTTATTCAGTGAGCTTTTACTCCCTTGACGGTTTCCTTAATACATAAACTTTTAGAGTTTGGTCACATCCAGTTCACCTATATTTTAAATTTGCTGGAGCTTTTGGTATCATATTAAACAGTCCATCTACAAAGCCAAGGTCAGGAACACTGACCAGTGTGCTGTTTTTTAATTGTGTAATTTTAGTTTTTATGGATTTGTTCATGCCTAAATGAATTTTGCATCTATTTTATGAGAGCTCTTGGCCTGTAATTAAAAAAATTCAATGTTATTGTTTGCTTTTGGTATCACCGTAATCCTGGCTGCATAAAAGTAGAGAGAGTACGTGTTACCTATCTTCTCTTCTAGCAGGGCTGACATAAAACTGATAGTCTTTTATAAATGTTGGGAAAAATTCATCAGTAGATCTCTTGATGTTGTGTTCTTTACAGGAAGGTTTTAACTACAAATTAATCTCTTTATTGATAAGGGAATACTCTGTTGTAGTTTATCCCAAGTGAGGAATATCAAATTCATATCTGTTTGGCTTCTTGTCAGAGGCTTTTCCCACAAAGCTCTACTATTCTGCATCATCCCTAAGGGATAGGTTTCTGATCAAAACATGTGTTTCCTCAAACACATGTAAATTAAAGCAACAATAAGCCATCCCTCTCCTTCCTTTCATACTCACCTTGCTTGCTCTTGTTTCCTCTGATGGCTTCCCCCTCTCCTCTCCACCCTCCCGCAACATGCCTGCAGGTCTTTTCAGACATTTTTGAAGAAGAAGAAACTGAATGCAATGAACAAGTAGGTCATACCCTTTAGGCCATAGTTCAAGGGGTATAAGTATAGATTTAGTAACACTCAGATGTGGGGAGTAGCAGCTCAGTTCTTGCTCTCCCTATGTGTAAGTCTATTCAGTATGTTGTAGCAAGGAGGGAAAATAGTCTACAAAGGCACTGGGCAATACTATGGTCATCACATTTAGAGCACCTGTCAATCTCAGATTGCTATGTAAATATCTTTTGCTATTATCTCTTAGTGAGTGTCACAATGCCACCCAGTGTTTTAAATTTTCCTTTTGCTGGGGGATAATCCAGAAATGCTCATTTCTGGTGGCAGAGTGGGAAATTAATTGCACAAAAGTCTACAAATAGGTGGAAGCCCAAAACAGACATGTGCCTTCATTGGCACAATCATTTTGTTTTGTTTGTAATGGAAGGTGATTGGGAAATGGATTCACTTACATCTGTCTGTGGGAATACATCTTAGAAATTCTTTGTGTATGTCTGAGGATTCATATGCCCCACCCTGAACATAGCTGTTCTTGCTTATTCTAAAAGTTCACTTCCTCAGTCTCATTCCTTTAAGACAGTTAGCTATGATAACCAGGATCACAGCCCCTGCAACCTTTTAAACTCACTTTGAGCATTTCAAAATAGGTATTATTAACCTATCCTGATCTGTCATGACCTTTTCTACCTTTGCCACATTGAAATGTATAATCCCTATAGTGACCCAATTTCAACCTCTATTTGGACATCATTGCTAAAGCCATTGTGTTTGAAGAAGAGAAAATGTTTGACAAAGTCTTTTTCTTTAGGATTTGTATTAGAAGCTACAAAAGTTGGGCTGGGAATGTGGCTCAATATTAAAAAGTATTTGCCTACTAGTGTATGTGAGTCTCTGGGTTTAGACCGCAACAGTATAAAACAACCACTACCATAATAAAAGCAAGCAAACAAAACACAGCAAAAGTCAAAATGAGCTAACAACACCACATCTATGATATAACGAACAGGCTTATCATCGGGGCAGGATTGTGTCTGAAAAATTGTTTTGATAAGTCTGATTTGGTCTAGTGTAGAGGATGGGTAGTCCTTCCTGAGTGCTCGCGATACAGAGATCTTGCTTTGCTTTTGTCTTTATATATGTTCGTTGTCCTTATTCTCTCCAGTGAAATTTTTATGCCCAAGGAAGGCAGGTTTGCAATTTCTTTCTTAACACATGGAGTTGCTATAGTGTCTTCTTGTTTATTCAAATATGATTGCAGTTTGGGGATTTTGAACTGATGAATATTCATAATGGACGTAAGTATGATATATATCATATGAGCTTAGTTACCTAAACTATCACATGAGCTCACTTTTCTAAAATAGATTGTTGTGTGTTTATACAGATCTAGGAGATCTATTTGTGGTACACATGACTTTGTTTCTTGTCTGTTTGGTCCCTGTAATGCACAGGGTAAGTTTATAAAGCCTTTTTTTTTTAGAGAAAAGAATTCTTTCTAGGTTGTAGACTATCTATATATTTTTTAGGTAGGACTTACATTTATATTAGTATAAGCTGTAGATGAAAAATAGGATTAAAAGGATTAAGTGCTTGGTGGCTCATGCCTGAAATACTAACTACATGGAAGGCCAATATAGGGAGAAACATAGTTCCAGGCCAGTGCAAGCTGAAAATCTGAGAAACTCAATCTCATCAGAAAGAAGTGAGACTCTATCTAATAAATAAGCAGTACAAAAAAGAGTTGGAGGCATGTGTGCCTATCTAGCAGGTATGAAGTCCTGAGTTCAAATCCCAGTATTGTTTACCCCTCCCTCTCAAAGAACCCTCAAATAGATTAAATTCTTTACTCAGGAAAGAGTTTATTGACTGTCTACTATATATCCACGAATAAAGGAGTTATGTTCCCTGCACTTAAGAGGCTTAAATGATAAGAGATGGTGTCTAGGAAACCATCATTATTGATATCATTTAAATATTAATAGTGTCAAATGTAGCACACATAGATACAGTATTTTTTCCTCATAAAATGACCTTAGCATTATAGGAACATAAGTACTAGAATAAATAAGATATGTAGAAAAAGTTCTCAGATGTAAAGGAGCTAGCTCTGTGTGTGTGTGAGTGTGTGTGTGTGTGTTTGTGTGTGTGTGTGTGTGTGAGAGAGAGAGAGAGAGAGAGAGAGAGAGATGGTCTTTCACTTAGTGATGGTTCAAATTAGTATTTTTGTTTTACTTTACAGTGGTACGAAAGTGGTGATATTCACTTGCTCAGTAGAAACTGCAAAGTTTGGATCTCAATGTTTTCCTGGGCTGGTGATTTGTAGCCTGCCACTCTCCCAAATATAAGGAAGTAGCAGCAAGATACAGCTACTGGTCAGCCACAGTTAATGCATTGAGAAGCACCTGTGATCTATATGTTTATAGGCACCTGTAGAAAGACTTAGCTGTGAAAGTAAAGTGCAGTGTTTTTGGAAACATCTGGCCAGTCAGGATTTCAAAATACAAAACTAATTTCATCTTGTAGTTGAAAAGTCAGTTCCTTTACTTTCTATGTCCCTGATCTTAGCCTTCAGCTACAACTACTATGCTTTAAGATATTTTATATGACCTTTATATTACCACAATAGGCATGCACTATGATTTCTTGTTACAACAATATTTGATCTTAGGTATTAAGCTCCTGTTAATACAGAATTTCCTTCTTTGCTTTCCCTATTTCTTGTGGCTTGGTTTCTTTGTGTGTATACATGTGTTAGCTTATGCTCTTCAGAAAGCTCCATTGTAGAGAAGATCTACTCAGGCTGGAGTGTGCTTCAACACTATGTTGAAGTGAATTCTTTGATTTCCTTCTAAGTGCTTTCTCTTTTCTTACTTTTACTCCTTTATTCTTCTGCTGCAAGTAAACTCTAAGAAAACTCTAATAAGCTGTCTAACTATTTCTGTTCATGAAAATAAAAGTTTTGAAGTGGAATATGAAATATTTTATC
This sequence comes from Dipodomys ordii, assembly GCF_000151885.1. NCBI lineage: Eukaryota > Metazoa > Chordata > Mammalia > Rodentia > Heteromyidae > Dipodomys > Dipodomys ordii. The sequence continues at coordinate 15,006,908 of NW_012267228.1, forward strand.
TCACACTTCATTGGGCATAGAAACCTTTTTTAGAATTTCTCATGAATGATGCTATTAGTTTTTGGCATAGAATGCTGTTATTTTTTCTCTAGCAAGTCCAGTCCAGTTGTTTTATTCTTTATCACCTTACATCGTCTTAGTCTTGATTCCTCTGCCTTTTCAAAGCGCTCATAGTTTGACGTTGTTCTTTGAGCTGTAGTTACTGTGATAAGTTTGAATTTCCTGATGTGTTTCTCTGCTCTTATTTCATGTCTGGATGCAAACTTCATTGAAGTCTTTCTGATCTTGGACATGTGTGATTTTTATGATGAGATCCTCACTGCTTTTTATACTTGTTCATGTGTTTAAAGTAGGAGATTGGATCATTTGTCTTGTTTCTCTAAACATTTCCTGCTTGTTTTCCTCATTTCCATTCCTTTTGTTTTTGTTTTTATTTTGGTGAGCATTTTTTTTCCTTGAGAAAATTATTTTCTGCTACAAGAAAAAAATACCCAATAATGCTTTCATATTGTCTCCTTGATTTTTTACTATGGGATTTTATTCTATCTTACATACCTTTCCCTGGGAACTCTCATATAGAAAGGTTAATCACATTGTGTATGAGTCCTTATCTGATTTCATACATGAGTTTTTGTTTTGCTTTTGTTTTTTGAGTATTTGTGTATAGCCTATGAAACTTTGTCTTGCTTTCTTGCTTTATATATCATCAAAGATTCAATGAGCTTTTGTGCATGTATGAAGGTGTGTGCATTCATTCTATGAAGTCCTATTACCTATAGCTGTCATGGAGAAAATACATCAACTTAGAACACCTAGTACATTGTGTTAGTCACTATCCATTCTTCTTCCTTTTTCTCTTCTTGAGTAACACTACTACACGTTGAATACTCCTTATCCAGAACTCTAGATACCATCAGTGCTTTAATTTTTGGAGTTTTATGTATTTTACTACATTTGAGTAGATCCTACAAGCTGAGCATCTTTGATGTAAAAATCTAAAAACTGAAATGTTTCAAAATTTGAAACTTTTTGATGGTCAAAATGTTTTGGTTTGTTTATTTTTTAATTTAATTTCATTGTCAAGGTGATGTATAGAGGAATTACACAGGTAAGGCAGTGTGTACATTTCTTGTTGAACATTGTTACCCCCTCCCTTGTTCTTCTCTCACTTTCCCTCTCTCCCATCCCAAGTTGCAAAGTTCATTTCCAACATTTTGTCTTGCGAGTTCTGCTGCTGCATTGGTTCACCCTTTGTCCTTTGTCTCACCATTCTGTGATTTTCCAGAGCCTTCCAGATTTTAGATTGAAGATGTTCCACTTGTACCTTTAATACTCTAAGGTTCTTATCTGTAGTTAGTACTTTAGATTCATGGCCTGATTCTCTATCTTCTAGTTTTATTCACCTTTTCTATTTGTTTCCTATTGTCTCTCTTTTATTGGACTCTATCCAAACATGGCAGGTGTTTATGGCAGTGGATTTATGAATGTGGCACAATGTGGGGACTAGTGGACTAATTTGTCTAGTACACTGAGGTCAGTCCCTGCCTCCTGTTTTTAGCCTTTTGTCACGGAGCATTCCTTGGGATCGTTGCAGAAGTCATTCTCCTCTTAGCATCCACTTCCGCCTGCCTCCAGCAAACACTTGTCATCCATCTTCCTAAAGACTGTGTCTTTCCATTCTTAGGGTTTCACTTTTGTGCCTTGTTTTAGTGAGTTGGAATCTTTTTATCTTCCTTTATTATGGTGTACTATCTTTACATGGAATCAAGGAAGTAATACATGTCTAAAATCTGATTCTACCAACTACTACCAAGGCAATGTCTCTCATGGTGTCGTGTTTCAATAGTATTTTAATATTTTGATTCTGGTCTTAGATCTTTAATGCCATATATAGGATGTCAACAAAAAAAATAATGCTCTCAAAAGGCAGGTTAAGTAATACCCCCAAATTGTTTAGATTAGACTAAATTACCCGATGTACTTTATGGCTGGTGTCTGTTAGAAGTAAAACAGAACAAAATTTCCCAAGGGGAAAATATTAAAAATGCAAGCGTATTTTTTTATATTTTAAATGGACACACTTTTCTATTTAAACTTATCATCAAATTTCTACCTTGAATATACAGAGATTTATTTACTTTTGGCCACTGAGGTGGTTCTGTATGCAAATTTAACAGAGCAAATATAAGAGATCCATCCAACTGTGGCTAAATGAACCACTGAAATCACAAAGGCACATATTAAAAGGAATTTGTGATGACTTCAAATTGCTCTTTTGCTAATTTAGATCTTGTAACTCTCAATTTGGCTTAATTCATATACATAGATTTGTAGAACAGGCTGTTTGGTTATCGGTCCAATTCTAGCATTTCCCCTTCTGTCTCCATAGTCTTTTGATAAGCCTCATCATGACCATGACCGGCAAGGCCATGTCAGCAGGAGCTCAGAGGTGTCAGGGCAGTGGGGGTGGGGGGGCAAGTTACCTACAAGTGGAGAGATTTTTTTTTTTTATCTTCGCATCCTCCATGTCTCTGCAGTTGTTTTCCTGTGCTCTGAATGACTGAAAGCATGGGCAGCTGCTTTATTTGATTCCTCTCTTCAGTGGCCCTTCTGAGCATTAGATCTCTGAAATTACTACAGAGCAGGAAGAGCAGAAGGTGGACAGGGAGGAACAGGAATGCCTTGTGTAGCCCAACACAACAAGCTGGGGAGTAACTCAGGTCAATGAAAGTACCCTAAAATGGGCCTATGTTAGCTTCTCAAAGGAGAGCACAGAGTTGAGAGACTCAGCTGGATCCACACCTCTAGAAGAAGTAGAGCCATATGGCAGGTGGGAAAACACAAAGATTGCCAACTCTTTCTGTATTTACAATGAACATCTCCTAGTTGGGTGAGTGGGTTATTTATAATACTGGGTTTTGAATCCAGAATCATTTACATTTTCTTTATTCCGGGAACCATAAACAAGCAGGTTTTATTTAAAAAGTATTTTCTGACAGTACGGTATCTCATCTCTGAAGACTTTATGGCAAAGTCTCATTTTTTAACTTGTTTTAGTATTGGGGGTTGAACCAAGAGCCTTGTACATGCTAAACACATACATGACCACTCCGAACTACATTTCTACCCCTGTTTTAAAGTATTTTTGATGAGTTTGTATACCTTATACATAAGAGTAGGGTTCAGTGTGATATTTTAACACTACACCCAGCTTACATTACTCAAATCCAGCTTCCTTTCTGAAAATTCAACTTTCAGATTGAAATTTTTTATTTTCCACATATGAGAAGGAACATACTTTATTTGTTCATGTCTGACTTATTCACTCAACACAATGACTTGATTTCCATTCATTTTGCAGCAAACAAAAAGATTGTGTTCTTTTTTTTTTTGGGTCCGGTCGTGGGGCCTGAACTCTGGGCCTGGGTGCTGTCCCTCAGTTCTTCAGCTCAAGGCTAGCGCTCTACCACTTGAGCCACAGCACCACTTCTAGCTTTTTTCTTTTTGCTTATGTGGTGCTGAGGAATTGAACCCAGGGCCTCATGCATGCAAAGCAAGCTCTCTACCACTGAGCCACCTTCCCAGCCCTATTATGTTCTTTTTTATAGTTGAATAATACACCATTATATGTAAGTATACACACATATTTATATATTGATGAGGAACTAGCCTAATTCTATATCATAGCTATTGTGATATACATGAGTATGTTGGTTTCTGTTTGGTATGCCGGTTTCCTTTCCTTGGGTTATATACCTAGGAATGGAATAGCTGGATTGTATGGTAGATCCATCTTTAGTGTTTTGATTAAGCTCTCTATTTTTCTCCATAATGTACTAAGAGTTTCATTTTCTCCATTTCTTTGTCTCTGTTTTAAATGATTATTTTCATAATAGCCATTCTGGCTAGGATAAGGTGTTATTGTAATTTCAATGATTTTCCTGAAAGCAAATGATGTTGAGTACCATCCCTGATTTTTTGACCATTTGCATTCCTTCCTTTGAGGAATGTCTGTTTATATCATTTGGGCATCTAAAAATTGGAATGTTGGCTTTTTTCCTGTTTAATTTTTTTTCTATAAGTTTTTTATTGTAAAGATACTGTACAGAGGGATTACAGTTACACGAGTAAGGTAATGAGTACATTTCCTATCAAGCATTGTTGCCTCCTCCTTTGTTTTTCCCCTACCATCCCTTCCCTCCCACCTTCACAAACCTCCTACAACTACACTCCTCCCTCTCACCCTACCCACCCCCCCAGCCTAAATTATAAAGTTCATTTTCAATATAGCATCTTGTACATCTCATTGCTACAATGGGTCAACCTGTATCCCTATTTAAACATTTTGGTTTTTCCCTTCCCCTCCCCAAATTAGACCAACATCAAATACAGTGAAAACAGGGGTTATACCATGGGGGAGGAACATACTAAGCAACAAAAAAATCACATGGTACATTATAACTACGTTAGAAACAATAGCAAGAAAGAAAAAAAACTACTTGTGTCCCTATCTTGGGGTTCATTTTGCTTAAGATCATCTTATCTGGTCATATGTACACAGCTTTTGACCTTTTCTGCTTGTCCCAGACATATACTAGTTATTGCAAATAAGGGAAACCATGGAACCTATGTTTCTTTGGGCCTGGCTTACTTCATTTAATATATTTTTTTCCCAGTCTTTCCATTTCCTAACAAATGGGGCAATGTCATTCTTTCTGATGGAGGCATTGGTGGGAGTGTAAATTTGTTCAACCATTCTGGGTATGGAGGTTCCTCAAAAGACTCCACATAGAGCTCCCCTATGACCCAGCAATTCATTATCTTTTTTTTTTTTTAACAAATGCATTTTTCATTGCTATTGTAAAGGTGATGTACAGACCAGTCACAGTTACATAAGTCAGATAAAGAGCACATTTCTTTTTGAACAATGTCACCTCTTCTTTGACTTTTTCCCAGTTCTCCCCTCCCATCCCCACCACCCTTCATTATGCCTTTCATGATCGTTTTGCAACTATCTACTAATTGTCTCTTTTCACACACCTCCAGGCACAAGCACTTACACTTCCTCCATCTGCAAATCCTGTTTTCTCACTTTGCCTTAATTTCTCACTCAGCACTCAAATATCACTGTAGTAGTCCCTCCTTATTTTATTTCAGTTTCTATTCACCCCTTCTCTAGATCTCCTTATTTTAAATCGTATCTTTTTTTGATTTATGTTTCTTCGTCGCTAAAATCTGAACAATCCAATGTAAGATGACTTTAAAAAAAATTCTCAACCATTTTTAAAAATGATCTTTAATTCTTTGTACAAAAAAGTTACCATCCAAAAATCAGGTTATGAACACAATGCATCTTGATCAGGGTCATCCCTCTCAACCCTACCCTTCCCTTCAATTTTCTTAATTTTGTAAGATATGCATTAAATTTTATGACTGTATCTCCCACCCTCCCTTTTGGTCCTTTTGGTTTGGTGTTATGTTTTCTTGTGCTTAGAACACAGCAAATTCTAAGCAAATATTTATTGATTAACTATGTAATCAAGAAAACATTTATTCAACATCTTTGGGGTTTTGAGCAGCTCAGTATAATCATTAAATACCAAATTGAAGCTCTGCAACTATCGTGCACTATTTATAAAGAAGAAAAGTGAATTGGGAGGCAGAATTCATTTCCCTAAATCTGGAAACCGCCCATTGTGTAGCTCAGTTTTTTTTTCTTTTTTTTTGGGGGGGGGGTCTGGTGGTGGGGCCTGAACTCTGGGCCTGGGCGCTATCCCTCAGCTCTTCAGCTCAAGGCTAGCGCTCTACCACTTGAGCCACAGCGTCACTTCCAGCTTTTTTCTTTTTGGTTATGTGGTGCTGAGGAATTGAACCAAGGCCTCATGCATGCAAGGCAAGCACTCTACCACCGAGCCACCTTCCCAGCCCTGCTCAGTTTTTTTCTGATTCTATATTAGCTTTTTCTTCTTTGTTAGTAGGAGGTAAAGATAAGTTCACTTCTTGGAAATGGGTGAGTTATTTCCATTTTGTATCTCCTCTTGTTGATACCAGAGGTGACTTTCTTCCTTTCTTCTCTATCCTTAACACCTAGCAGGGACTCTCAGATGGGGAACAAGATCAGTAGTTATTTGTCTTCATCACTAAATGATCACAGCTGACTAGTTGATGGCTTCTGCAATCTTACAGATGGTCAGTTTTCCTTCTAAAAACTAGGGTAGGGTTTGAAGAAGCAAGTTGAGAGACAAATTAAGCAAGTTGAGGAACCAAATTAGGAATACTGGACATGTTTTCCACAGGCGCTGTCCACCATGGCCTTGTTCTTGGCTTTCGTGGTATTTTTTATTCACCATCTCTCTCCTGTGGAGAAGAAGGCTGAGAATGCTACAGAGAAAACCACACTGTAATCAATTAATGCCTTCTAAGAAGATCACTGGAGCATGAGGCTTCTCTGAGGGTGTATTTTCTAGTGTCAGGTAGGAGGAAGAAGGAGAAAAAAGGATTTGAACAAAAAGAAAAGGATGCAAGGGATAAAATATCATGAAGAAAGCTGACTTAATCTGATGCCTTCTGTCTCTCTACTGACTTTCAAGTAGTTTCAACTGAGAACTTCTATTGAAGATGTGCTTTTGTATTTTATCCCTTTTACAGTGGCAAAGCTCTGCTTGTATGGGGAACAACAGGTATTTTTTCTGTTGTTTGAAGCTTTTATTACAAGCATATTCAATAAGGAAAAAAAAACCCAACCCTGATATATATTTAATCTGTTTACACTTCAGTTCGTCCATCAATCTATAGGAGAGGTTGGGACATGTAGCCACAAAATCATGATTTTTCTCTCTCATTCCTACCAGGCCCCCACCAAATCAAGCAAGGCACCTGTGAGGTGGTCGCTGTGCACCGATGCTGCAATAAGAACCGCATAGAAGAGCGCTCGCAGACTGTCAAGTGTTCCTGCTTCCCAGGACAGGTTGCTGGCACAACCCGGGCTCAGCCTTCTTGTGTTGAAGGTAAGACATTGCTCATCAGTTTCTCCAGCATTTCAAAAGGGGCCTCAACCCATCAAGACCCTCTTCTCTGCTTTACTGTCTTTGTAATTCATGGACATCAAGGCTGCTCTGTGATGATTTGTGTGAATCTTGGTGAATATGGAAAGTCTTGTGTTCCTCAAGAGGAACAAATGGTGGCTCCATCATAGGACAGTAGGGAAGAGGTGCTTCAAAGCCTTTTTGTTCTCTTGTGTACTTGGCTCTTACTGGGAAGTTAGTTCTAGGGGCCATAGACACCAGATCTGTGGATGCTGAAGTTTCTACATAAAATGACATAGATTTTTGCATAGTACCTGTACATGTCCTCTAGATCACTTAAAATTGTATCTAGACTACTTACAGTAGTGAATACATGTAAATACTACACAGATAGTCTTACTGTATTATTAGGGATTTATGGCATTTATACATGTTTAGTACAGATAAAATTAAAAAGATTATTTTCTGGGGTAAATTGAATCCATGGACAGTGAGGTTGTGGATAAGAGGTCCATTGATGCTCAGGACTCAACATTTGCTGTGTGTGTGTGTGTGTGTGTGTGTGTGTGTGTGTGTGTGTGTGTGTGTGTGTGTGTGTGTATGCTGGTCGTGGAGCCTGAACTCTGGGCCTGGGTGCTGTCCCTCAGCTCTTTGCTCAAGGCTAGCGTTCTACCACTTAAGCCAGCCACAGTGCTACTTCTGGCTTTTTCTGCTTATGTGGTGCTGAGGATTTGAACCCAGGGCCTCATGCATGCAAGGCAAGCACTCTACCACTGAGCCACCTTCCTAGCCCCTGTGTGGTATTTTAACCTTACACTTAGTGGGGATTTTGTTTGCTGGTGTGTGTGTGTGTGTGTGTGTGTGTGTGTATGTGTGTGTGTGTGCGTGTGTATGTGTGTATGTGTGTGTGTGTGTGTGTATGTTGGTACTGGGGCTTGAACTCAGGGCCTGGACACCATCCCTTGAGTGCCTGCCTTGAGTGAAAAATCTATCACTTGAGCTACAGCCTCACTTCTGGCTTTTTGGTGGTTGGAGAGAAGAGTCTTACAGACTTTCTTGTCTGGATTGACTTTAAAGTGAAATCCTCAGATCTCAGTTTCCTGTATAGCTAGGATTATAAGTATGAGCCACTGGTACCTTGCTGTTGATTGATTTTTGAGATAGGTTATCATGAGTTTGATAACCTCCTCCTTCCAAGTGCCGGGATTGCAGCTATGTATCACCATGCTTGGCTTCATGCTTCGTGTGATAGCCACTCTATTATTTCCAGTCTATCCTTTTAACAAATATTTCTAGGACACCTTTAGAGCAAAGTCCCTGAGAAGAGTTTGGGATCATGTATCATTCATTTGTATTCTCTAAGTCCCTTATCAGGCTACTGTGCCAATAGCTAAACTCCATCTATGAATCGATGTTGATGGTTGTTGATGGAGGCCTGGGACTAGTTGGTTCCTTTTGATGCCGCTGGCATCTTCCAGCAGACACCTTGTTAGACACAAGCATCTGTCCCCAGGGGAGCAATGCCCAGGCTTAGCTTCCAGCAGTCGCTCTGCAGTGGGGTGAAAACTCCCTGACAGACAACACTTGCAGCTGTGTGCAATGCACGTCTAAAGGTCAAGCAGTTAAGACATGAACACATACAAGTCCTTAACTCCGTATCTTGTTGCTCAGTCAGTGATAACAGTGGACTTAAATCCCCACACCCACACCTATGCACACACACCTCAGCTGTGTGGTCATAGGGGTGTGTTCAGAATATCAACCACCTTAAAAGCAGTAAAATAGTAAACACATCCTCAACTATTTTACCAGGAGTTCTTGGGGTTAAATGTACTTGGTTCAGCTACGATAAGGATAACACAGGACATCTGTAAACTATTACCTAAAATACCTACTGTGCTCCCCAGTAGTATCCCATAATGAGAGATGATAACCTTTCTACAAGGCAGTATATAAATATTCATTTAGAAAGGCATAAGGCTAGATGAAGAACCTCATGTTAATTCAAGCAGTTTTTGCTCTTCTGTTACAGAAAACCCTTTCTCTTTTTAGAGCTTTTTTTTTTGGATGTGGGGATTATCGATAAAGGATTGTGGACCTATAAAAGGAGATAAGAATCTTTCACATTAAAAAAATGACATTTAAACACCAGTTTGCCAAGTTTCTATATCTCCAGTTGGGACAGTAGAATCTATTTATCTTCTCTGATAACTGATTCCCAATCATGCATATTCCATCTCCTTGCTGCATTGCCAATCAGTCCACATTTCCCCCATCCCTGCTGCTACCTCCACAGCCAGGGACCAACATTACATTTTACGGAGTTTACTCTTCCGAGTCTTTCATTTTTCCTGTGCTGTAGCCTGGATCTTCCTTCTGTACACTAGAACTTTTCAGTCTCATGCTGAAATCCGTAGTCGAATGCCTTCCTGGGGTCTCGGAAACCTTGCATTGTCTCTTGTCATGACTCTACCTTTGCCAATCCAAACTCTTTTTCCGTTTCTTCTCACTTCTCATTTACTCTGTCCTTCACTCACTCTGTCATTTCTCCTCTTCTCCAGGACATATATCTGGCCTGCTGAATTCCCATTCTGTTCTCCCCATCCTGTGTGTGTTCTTGTGTGTCTCCATGTACCCAACCCATGACATTTAATCACTGCAAAACTTGGTGAATGTCTTTGAATAGCTTGTGGATATGTATGGAGGGTTCTTACTTTGATCCCTCTGCTTTGGCTGACAACAAACTTGTTTTTATTGTAACAGAGAATTGATTCATATTCACTGATCACACATCACCCTCTCCAGATAACAACAGCATTTGCGTGGCTCTGCAAGCTTTAAATTTGTTCTAAAGGAACTTATGAAGCATCATATGGACTATTTTTATATCCTGCCTTCTTGAGAATCTTTAGGTAAAGAAGTTTTATAAGTAATGTTAGGCACTGGTGGCTCACACCTGTAAACCTAGCTACTAAGGAGGCTGAGATCTGAGGACTGCAGTTTGAAGCCAGCCCAGGAAGCAATGTCTAAGAGACTCTTATCTCCAATTAAACACCCCAAAAAGTTGGAAGTGGAGTTATAGCTCAAGTTGTAGAGCACCAGCTTTGAGCAGAAAAACTAAGAGATAGTCTTCAGGCCCTAAGTTCATGCCCCGTGACTGGTGTACACACACACACAAACACACACACACACACACACAACACACACACGGTTAATAAGTAATGCTCTATAATATTCAGACTTTTGTTGTTACCTGGAAGTCACCAATAGAGAAATGACTATTATTGGCATCTTCATCTTAATAAAGGAAATATGAATACTTACTCTTTACTAGCTTGCTTTAAATTATATATATGGGAAAAATCTCCTTTGGCCTCTACCCTTGATTTCTTATATATGTTTAGTCAGTATTTGTATGTATACTTGTATATATTTATGTATTTAGAGATAGATATTTCATTTGTATTTTAGTATGAATTATGGTATGAATCAATATAAACCTGTGTTTGCCCAATTTCTTAGATCAATCTGCTTTATTGCTATCAGAACTATGTTGAACAGATCTCTGTGTCTTTTAAATTTGGCTTTTCAAGTGTTCCATAACAGTCCATGGAAGTGGATAGGCCATTCCTTTACTGATAAAAAATGTGGCTTTCCAAGTCTTTCCATTTCTTTACAAATAACCCAACATCATTCTTTGTAATGGATGAGAAAATTCCATTGTCTATATCTCAAATAATGTAATTCCTTAGAAAGGCAAAATCAAAGTTCAGCAAAATAAAATACCAGGAAAGAAGCAATACTCAAAAGGGATGGGGTAGGGTCAAGGAAAAAATGAGTAGATGAATGAAGAGAAGAGAGCGAGAATGCAATCAAGAGCCCAATGTATATCCTATAAAATAGAGCGAAGGAAGGGTGGGTATAATAAGGATGGGTAAAAATGTTGAAGGGGTGGCATTGACCAAGATATATTGTACTCATAACCTGCTTTGTTAAATGTCAACTCCTTTGTACAATGGTTTATAGATAGTAGTAGTACTACTACTACTGCTACTGCTACTACTATTACTACTACTACTAATGATAAAGAAAATGTGGTTGTGTTTGTGGTATTTCAAACCATAAATCATGATCTTACTGTGTTAAATCACATTCTTTGATAAATCTTGTATCCTTCTTCAATTCCCTCAAATTCCTCCTCTTTTTTAATAATATAATAATACAGCTGTCAATGAAATATAGCTGTCAATTAAAAAAAGATAGATCTGATGATGCATAGGTCAATGGTTAGTAGCAGTCTGTGACTAGAAGCTTCAGATTACACAGTGCCGGGCAAGTTTTATGTACTGTGGCCCTTTAGGAGGACATTTATAGCATGAGAATCCTAGAAAGCCAGGCTTGTGAAGATACCATCCTCTCCTCCCTCTCCATACCTAGCACTGCCTGGTAAACAGTCAGTGGCCAATAAATGTGCATTTGTTCCAAGTCACTGAGAAAGGGGTGGGAAGTGTCAGCTTTAGCGAGGATGTGTGTCTGTTTTTGTATCTCCCTGATCTTCTATTCCTTATATGAATGTTTCCACAAGGGCTTTTTAGCTCTCCCTGCTTAATCTTTATCCCATAATAATTATGCAGTATCACGCTATTAATTGGCATGTGGGAAGACCCATTCTCTGTAGATAGGTTCTTCTTATCTTATTTGTCAATGAGACTGGAGAGGATCTAAAATATCAAATTCACTGAATTTACATTTAAATTAAAACAAAGGCAAAAAGATGTTAGAGCAGGGCACTAATTAATATTGACATAGAAACTGGAATATCCTTTTACATTTTTTGGTTAATCTATACCACAGACACTTAGCTGGTGTTTTTCAGTCAGTGCTTTTTCAGAAAAACACAGCTTTTATTAGTTAAATAGAAAATTTAGCCATTTTCATCCCCCCAGCTCCCCCATTTTGGGTTATAATTAACTTATGAAAATCCCCACTGTGAGAATTATTGAAATGTAGGATCTTTGTTATATGGTTAGGATGGGGAATTATATAGGTCTCTTGTGTCTGGAGCTTGAGAGAGAGAACTTTCCTTAGGTTATAGCATTCTTTCTTCTGAATCTGCAGCTGGTATCACTCAAGCTGGTCTGTGGCATGAGCAATATTCTACACATTTATCAAAATACAGCTCTATAGAGATAATGCTGAATGGCTTTGTGATAAAGCAAGATAAATATGTAGTACAAGAAAGTTTAATTTAAATTGTCAAAATGAATGTATTCTAAACACTGGATTTAAAAGAGATTAATAAGACAAAAGATTTGAGATTGAAGGCAGTTACTTTTAAAGCTATATTGTTTATCTTCTGATCATGCCTCAATTTCTTCCACTTTCTTGAGATGTCAGAACTAGTTTAGTTAGGGAAGAGAGTTTGGACCTCCACCAGCTCTCAGAGCTTTATGGACTGTAGGATGAAATATAGGGTCTCTTCACGTTGCACTTTCTCTGCCACTTAAAACAATTATCTGAGAGTCAGTAGAGATTACTGGGTATTGGAAGGACCTGTGATTTGTATATGTGTATATATATTTGTATATGTTCACTCATCAAGGTCTACAAGAGCACCCAGTGTCTATCCTGGATACTGAGGGAATGGGGGAATGAAGTCCAACTTTTATGGAGCCTACTAGGAGACAGTCAAACCTCATACCTTTAGGACTTCAGATCAGAGATGGGCTCCAGAGACAGTGTGTCTGGATTTCCTAGGTAGAAGAAGATAAGGAGGTGGAGAGAATTAGAGTATGTGGACAGGGCAAACTTGGGCATGTGCTTCCTGCAAAATGGTAGACACAAGATTCAAGAAGTAATTAGAACTCAAGAAGTAATTTTCTGCTGAGAATCTGCAGTTTAATAGTGGGTCAATAGTACACCAACAATAAAGACAAGCGGTGCTAGAGACAATGTTCCTATAGACCATCCTAGGATTTATAAGAAAGACAACTGTGATCCTTTCACCCTTAATTTTATAGTGAGCCCGGGACTAGCTAGGATTCGTGTGTTAGAGCAAGCAGATGCATGGAAATTTTAGAATTGTGAAATTGCCCATGGTAGGGGCAAAAACAAACGTTTGGAGTAAGGTAATGACATTTACTATGAATTAGAATTCTTTTCCTAAGCCAAATGTTTAAGTAGGTCTTCAAAGTATCACTCCAATGTTTTTGTCTGATGACGCTTGAGAAAGAGTCTACTGGCATGTATTATGTGGAGGCCAGGGATGCTGCTAAACAGCTTATGATACACTGGAAAGACTCTGTAATAAAGAAGAATTAATTGGCTCCAAATGTCAGTAATAGTGAGGGCTTCTGGATAAACTCGGGTGATGCTGGATTTTGCATTAAGGAAAATGAGGCACTGAGATCACAAAACCTTTGTTACTGACATACCAACTCATTCAGGACTTCGTGCTTTGTGGAAGTAACAATGAACAAATAAATGAGATTGCTTCAAAATGTTAGTTCTTTGATCCTATATTTGTTAGACAGCTCAAGCCAGTGTAGTTTCTTTCCTTGAAATAATAATAGAAAAGTTAATAAATGCCTTCTGTTGTTGTTCTGGTCCTGGGGCTTTAACTCAGGGCCTGGGTGCTGGCTGTCTTTGAACATATTTGCTCAAGGCTAGTGTTCTACCACTTGAGCCACAGCTCCAGTTCTGGCTTTTTGGTGATTAAATGGAGATAAGAGTCTCACAGATTTTCTTGACTCAGCTGGCTTTGATCCTCAGATCTCAGCCTCCCGAACAGCTAGGATTAAAGGCATGAGAAGCTCATACTTTCATTTTTAAAGAACACAGTGAACATGTTGAAATAATGGTGATTTTTAAACCAAATAACTAAAGATACATTGAAATCTCAGCAGATACCCTAAGAAGAGATTTTTGTTAATCTTTCTCTCCATACTTAAAGGATAAAACACTCTTTTGGTTTTGGGGTGTGTGAATACCTTACCTGTGTAAATACAACTGAACAAATTCAACAAATATCAAACTCTTGAAAATTGAGTCTAACTGAAAAGTGTTAGTCAATTTGAAGGTGGGCTTATGTGAATGGTAAAACAAATACTGTATACAATCTGTTAGATATCAGGGAACAAGACTTATACAACAGAAAGTTTAAAAAGCTAATTATACAAATGGTGGGACAAAGGGTAAACTAATTCAACAGTGATACTCACTAGACACTATGAAGGAAAGAACTACATAACTTGGGGCGGGTAGGGAGTTGGAAGGAAAAGAGGGGGAGAAAATGAGGGAGGGGGAGACATTGTTCAAACAGAAATGTACTCATTACTTGATTTATGCAACTGTAACCCCTCTGTATATCACCTTTTCAATAAAAAGCTAAGTACATAGAATATGTTCCTAACTACCCTTCCCTGTCTTTATTAATTTTCTTCCCTTCTCCATAAAACTGGAAATTTGTTATGGGTTGGCAGCTTGAAAATGGTATATTTTATATGTTTTCCTAAGTCAAGAAGGCGTGGAGCTTTTAAAAAGAATTTTATTGTAAAAATAGCAGTGACAAAGCACTTTCTCATTTAAGGTGTATGATGCTATTTTGTCACAGGAAGGCAAGATACCCCGCCTGCAACTTTCCCTACAGAGATAGGGCTCAGGCACGTGGGCAGATGTGTCAACAGTTGTTTTAATAGACTCCTATTTTTTTCCCTCCTCCTTTGTTCCAGCTTGTTGGGTCAGTCTGCACTTGGGGCTTTGACTTCCCAGTGTTTAATCGGCTCATTTCCTTCAGGTTCAACCCTCAAGTGGTTATTAAGGGTTGTCTAAGGACTGGCAGCAAATTTAACTCATAAATGCATCTGGCGCTGGCATTGTGGTGGGTCTTGTTCCCTCTCTCCTTGCTGAAAGAACATTTGCTATGACTTCTTTCTCATAATGAACATTGTATCTGTTATTGGGGCACCTTCCCCAAGGATATAAAAGGGACTGTTCGCCTTCGTGCAAACAGAACTATTTTAAATTTCAGAGCACCTTGCCATTTAAGGGGGATGGTTGCGCATAGCTGCCTTTAGAAGAAAAATAACCCTCCCATTTTTTTTTCAGTTAAATGAAGGAAAACTGATAAACTGAAGGGAAACATAAACAAGTTCATAAGAACTTGATCTTATGTTTCCTTCTGTCGTATAGAACTTTCAAAGAATGTTCGTGGGTTGGAAGAATCAATATTGTTCAAATGTCTATACCTGCACACTTAAGCATTGCATTGCTGCTCACAATAGCCAAGTTGTGGAAACAGCTCAGATACCCTGCAGTAGATGAAAGGGATTAAGAAGGCTGTAGGGCCAAGATAGAGAGTGTTGATGGACATTCTCCAGTCACCAGGCAACACATATGGGAACTATCATAGTAATTCCATTAATCTGTGTGATAACCAATGGAAAGGATATGCCTTGCACTGTACCTGCCCCCCCCCCTCGCTCCGTCCTCCCTGCTCCACCACGGCTGGCCCCACCTCAGCTGCTATCTGATTTCACTTACCCTCAATGGGCCTTCTCTTTAGCATTCTTTCTGTGCTGAGCTCTGCTGTGAGTTCATCTACTTCCAAGTTACTTTTTCTGGACCATCATTTCCCCTGTCCTGCTGTACCATGCGACCCAGCAGATTCCATGGCTCTTGTGGGTTTCTTCCCATTTCCCCTCCGTTGAATGATGTCTCCAGCCACCTGGATCTGCTGGCTTTCCCAGGGGCCACTCACTGACCCACTGTTCCATGTGTTTTCTCTTGGTCAGACCACAAGCCACCTTTCAAGGCTTCTTTTCAAGGTCCCACTGAGTCCTATATCTTCCCAGAGGATTAACGTCAGTTGCAACTGTGTGTAAATATAACTGTGCTTCATGAACAGTACTTCAAATTGAGGGTTGGGAAATAGCCACTTGGGACCAAACCAATGCATTAAAAAAATGATGATGATTAGCATGGGGAGGGTAAAAAGGCTCCACTCAGCACTTACCAAACTGAATGATTAATTCTATTAGAAGAGGGGGTTCTGAAGTCTTCATGCATGGGAGAGATGGGAATGCTCCCAGTGCTGAGTATCTGTGTACCAGAGTTTCACATGTACCCACAAATAATGAGTAAAACAAGAACTTTCACAATGTGCAATGAGATAGAAATGTTCACCACTTGGATTTGATCATTACATTCTGCACACATGTATCAAGTTGCCATACCATGCCCATAAACTTATAATTTTGATTATACAATAAATACATTGTTGCATGCTGTAGTGTTATAGCAAGGCTAGTGGGCAGAGAGGAGGAGATTTCAGATTCTACTACTTCATTCTTAGTATATCAGTTTCACAGGAAGCACTATTGGTACTTTTGCTACATCGGATGGACATTTAGACAGCTCTGTGCAGTTAGTTGCAAGATGCAATTGTTATAGTATTTGCAGCTAAAAAGAAGATAACATTTAAGCCTGGTGCTGGTGTCTCACACCTGTAATCCTAGCTACTCAGGAGGCTGAGATCTGAGGAATGTGGAAAGTCCATGAGATCCTTATCTCCAGTTAACCACCATAAAACCAGAAGTGGCTCTGTGTTCAAGTGGTAGAGCACTGGCCTTGAGCTGAAGAGCTGAGGGACAATGCCCAGGCCTAGTAGTTCAAGCCCTACAACTGACTATATATATATGTCTCTCTCTCTATACATATATATGTCTCTATATATGTACATATATATATATTTCTCTATATATGTACATATATATATATATATATATACATATATATAACTTTTATAGGGCTTCGTGGTCATCAACTCCACTTCAGTAAGTCTTTAACAAAACAAGTAACCCATTAGGCAACAAACCTTTCTAGGTCTAGGCAAGTCATGTACCCAACTCAGTTCTTGTGATGTTGATATGTACCATCAGCTAGTAGCTGCGGTTAAAAGGAGGAAGTATGTGTTTAAAGCTTAACATATCATATCTGACTGCCTCCCTTTGAATGCTTGTTTGACTGCCTCTGAACTCCATGACCTTGCCCGCATCCCTTCAGACCTCTCTGGATTCCAGGTTTTTCATCTGTGTGAAAGAAAGAATAAAATCTCAGGATTGTTGTAAAATCTAAATTAGACAAGATAGGGAAGGCAATTCACAAGGTGCCTGTGTTCAGTGAAAAAAATGATCTTAGTATTTGTAGAACTTGACTTTCAGATTTCACGGCAATGGTGGTCTCAGTCAAGTCAGTCGGGAGTTTTTCTGGAAAGGAAACATGATGTCATGTTCTCTTTAGAGAATAATTAACTACTTGCTTTCCATGTTGGATGCTTCGTTATTTCTTCCTCTTCCCTAATTGCTCTAGTTAGGACTTCCTTTGACTATGTTGCTTTGAAGTGGGTAGAGTGGACCATCTTTCTCTTGCTCTTTTACAGAGCTTTGAGCTTGTCACTGTCAGTATGAAGTCAGCTGTGGTTTGTCACACACCAGCTTTTAGTATGTTGAAGCACATTCCTTCTATCCCTAATTTGTTAAGAGACATGAAAGGCTTTTCAGTTTTATTGAATACTTTCTATGCATCTGTTGAAATGATCATGATTTTTTTAAATCATTTTATTCTGTTAATGGAATAGATCATATTGATTGCATGTGTTGAACCATCTTCTATATCCCACAGATAAATCCTATAAGATTGTGGTACATAATTCTTTTGACATCCTATTAAAGTTGACTTGCTGGTATTTTGTCAAGGGTTATACTTATATCTAGTGGAGATATTGGCCTGTAATTTTTCTTTTCTTGTAGCTTTCTGTCTGACATTGTTAGGAGACTAATGCTGGTTTCATAAAATGAGATTGTAAGTGCTCTTTTCTCATTGCTGTGTTGGAAGCATTCGAGAGCTGTTGCTATTGAATTCAGTAAAGTTTCCAGATACAAATTCAAAATAAAAAGATGAGTTGTAAAACAAAATATGTATTTACTGTACTACCAAACAATTATTGGAAAAAGAGTTAAAAAGACCCCATTTAAGATACAATAAAAATGAATAACACACTTTGGAATAAGTCTAACCAAGGAGATGGATCATTTGTAAAATGAAAATGATAAGATATCTACGTTCACAGATTCTATGTGAACCACAAAAGAATCTTAGTGGGTAAAGGAATTTTGAGCAAGAAGAACAAAGCTAGAGGTATCAGTCTCTAAAACAAACTACATTACAAAGCTACAGTAATCAAAACAGAATGGGTCCAGCATCAAAAGTGACAGTCCAGAAATAAACCAATGTATTTACATTCAAGCCATGACAAAATGTAAGACAATTCATCTCTTCAATAAATGCTGCTAGGAAAAGTGATTATCCACATGCAAAAGAATGAAATTGGATCTGTGTCTTACATCATATACATAGAATAATGCAAAACTGGTCAAAGACTTAGATGTCATCCTTGAAATGGTGAAATTCCTAAAAGAAATCATAGGGAAAAAGTTCTGGGTCTTTGTGTTGGCCATGTTTTCTTTTGCGTATGGTATCTACAGCACATGCAACAAAAGCAAAAAAAGCGAAAGTGTGCCAAATGAAAGAGCATCAGCACAGCAGAAAATGGAAAGAATGGGAGAAAGTATTTACAAATCATAGTTCTTTAAAGGGTTTATACTCAAAATATACTCAAAAAACTTAACAGCAAAACCCTAAAACCTAATCTTAAAAAATAGGCACTGGAAGCCAGGCACTCTGGTTTACCTGGTAACCCCAGGTATTTGGGAGGCACAGATTAAGAGGATTTCATTTTGAGGTTGGACACAACAAAAAGCATCAAGACTCTATGTGAAAAAAATTAGCTAAAGGAAAAATGGCTGGTGTATGTGGCTCAAGTGATAGATCACTTGCATAGCAAGTGCAAGATCTTGAGTTCAAACCCTAGTCTTGTTCCCCAACCAAAGTACTACTACTACTACTACTACTACTTCTGATAATAATGATAATAACCAGAGTCCACATTTTGCTCAAAGAAGGTATACAGATACCCAACCACTGAAGTATGTATCTATTTTTATCAGTTCCTTTATTGAAGAAATTGAAGTTAAGGAAAGTTAGTTGCATGTAATTTTTTTTTTTGTCCGTTGTGGGGGCTGAACTCTGGCTCTGGGCATTGTCCCAGAACTCTTCAGCTCAAGACTAGTGCCCTACCACTTGAGCCATACTGCCAATTCCGGCTTTTTTCTGCTTATGTGGTGCTGAGGAATCGAAAGGCAAGCACTCTACTACTGAGCCAACTTCCCAGCCCTGCATGTAATTACACACACACACACACACACACACACACACACACACACACAGAGTAGCCCAATTAGAGTCAAACCCCACAAGCCTTCCACACAGCTTTAGCTCCCACCAATTGTATAGTAAACAGGTAGAAGAAGAGGAAATACTTTGTAGAATGTGGCTGAGCGTATTCTTTTAATTTATTTAGGTCAAAGTAACTCCAGCTGTGTTGACCTTTGTTTGGGTCTCTCCATGGAGGAAGAATCAGAGTCACGATTTGGTCTTTGTTTTCCAGCCTCCATTGTGATTCAGAAATGGTGGTGTCACATGGAACCCTGCTTGGAGGGTGAGGACTGTAAAGTGCTGCCAGATTACTCAGGTTGGTCCTGCAGCAGTGGCAATAAAGTCAAAACCACAAAGGCAAGTATGGACCACATACAGCTGTAAGTTACAACTGCAGTACATTGTTTCTTGTGTGTATGGTGGGGGGGGAGGGGTTCCCACCTTGATTTTATTCTGCCATCCAAAGAAAACATTATTTTGTGTTGATAAGCCTGCTGGGGAAGTGCCACCTTATGGTTTTAGCCTTTCAGAAAAACTCATCCCCTCCCTTGGCCCCCTGCCCATAAAGCCCTATCAGGTTTTATAGAGTGATGATTTGGTGAGTAAACTCATGTTTGAGGCAGGGACATTAAATTCGTTGTGCTTCTTCATGAGTCTGATTTAATGTAGGAGTTTCAGAGTTGACACAACAGTGTATCAAAACACCCTGGCAAGAATCCACATAGAGATGATTTACTCAACTACAAATACCTGTTGTCTTAAAGGAGATGTGAGACTCAGGATGGGAGTCTTCAACTGTGCCAAGTCAACAGTTTTCTTCCCCTTTCTGGTTCTCCTTATGTCTGACAGGTACCATTAGCTACACAGTCCTTCAGCTAGAAAGCCAACTGTGAACCACTTGATTACTTTATTCTTGGGATTTTTTTTTTAACTACTAAATCCTTTTGTCGCTGTTCATCCCAACTTGGAACTTCCAATGTCACCTGCCATCTTGGTTGGTTGAAGTTAATCTCTTTCCAGTCCAAACTCTAGATGAGGAATATAATAATTTTTTTTGAGATATCAGTCCTACCGTTACAAATTTTCCAGTAGTTTTCATTGGCTCTTTGGCCTGCTACCAGCCTTTCTGATCTAATGTCCCCTGGACCTCTGTATGATGAGTTTCCAATGACTGCACTTTTTCATAGACTGTGTCCTTCCCTTATTCTTTCCCGAGTAGACTGAGTAGACCTTTCCCTGTGTCTTTTACCTCTTACTCCTAGCTTTCTGTATAATGGTGGAACTGGCATCTGTTTATCTATTTATCTTGATCAGCCTAGTGCCAATTGAATGCTTCATAGTAGCTAGTACTTGGAAAGAAATTAATGACAAAGTTCATTTTGAGATTATTTGAGTTGGGCATATTGAACTAGAGAAACTCTTGGGTTCTGATTGCTCTCTGAGCTTTCCCCCTGAGGAATATGATATACAGTGACCAGCTTCTTACCTTTCCTATGTCTTTCCCTTTATGAATATTTTGCATCACTAAACACTAAAAGTTCTCATTTACTTTCTACCACC
The DNA here is from genome assembly GCF_000151885.1 of Dipodomys ordii. Taxonomy (NCBI): domain Eukaryota; kingdom Metazoa; phylum Chordata; class Mammalia; order Rodentia; family Heteromyidae; genus Dipodomys; species Dipodomys ordii. The sequence goes on from NW_012267228.1 coordinate 15,027,826, forward strand.
AAAGTCGAATGCAGGCCAGTTAAAACCAAATCCTAAATGTGTAATTTGTATGTAGATATAGTGCTGCTAATACAATAAAATGCAAAATATAAAATGAATTTCTACTTAAATGAAATTTTTAGCTGATATTTTATATCCAACATAGTCAATGGAATAGGAAGTCAATCAATTAGTTCCTTATTGTCTAGTCAAAGCCCTACATCATTTTCAACATTTGTGCTTATCAACATACATTTGCTATAATGTCAGACCCCAAATTCTTGAACAATCATGAATAAAAGGCATAGCAAAGATTGCATCTGTCCAAATGCAAATCAACTTGTCCAGATTTTACTTTCCCTGAATGATATTCTATCAAACGATTTCTATAGCACTTGCATTTGGCATACGTCATCTTGCAATGATTGAAAATATTCAGGAGCATGTATGTAGGTTACATGTAACTATAATGTCCCTTTATAGAAAGAACTTGAGCTTATATAGATTTTGGAGAATCCTGGAACCAGTTCTCTATGAATACCAAGGGACAGCAGTGTACTTTTTTGCCCAGGGAAGTGGAAATCATGGAAGTATTTAGCAAGGAGATTATTAACACTCCCCTCATCTCTACCCAATGTCCAGCTAAGCCAATCTCCAGGAACTCCCATGCTACATACCCAGCATGCTTGCGAGAAATACCAGCCTCAAGATTATTCTATCCCTGCTTCTGGTTCCTTCTAGTCATTTTCCTCTAAGTCCTTTCCAAATAAAATTATTAAAGTCTCCAGTGAGGTAAGCTCTTAGATAATATCTATCAGTGATAAAAATTTCTTTTATTGTATTTCTTGGACCAAAGAATAACATTTTGAAAGATTAAATTTATATGGATTTATAGCTATAAATGTAAACAACACCGTGAGCAGAAGCCAACTGTGTTCTAGAAAAGAATGCATCTAAGTGGCTCTCTTGATAGCTCAGCTTTTTGCCTTTCTTTCTATAGGTAGCTAGAGAGGGAATTAGCAAGACGCAAACCTTTAGGGGCACTTTGGCTCTGGGTTTTGGGGATATGTTTGCTGTAGCTAAATCCTCAATGGTAGTGACATTTTATTTAGTGCACGGAAAAGTTGTACAACATAATACAGTTCCCCAGGCCGTCATGATACTTGGACTGCTATTTTTCCTTCCCCCTAGTAATATGCCACCCTAGAATAATCTTGAAGCCATAAAACGTTGTTTACTTTATGAATCCAAGTCAATGTGACTTGAACCACATAAAACATTTTATTTCTGTTTTGGATCATCTGCACATAGAGTAAATTCATTTGTGGAGCCTAGACTGCTTTCCAAAGGGTGGATGGCATTCTAGAAGCTGTATATTTGTTGGGAAATCCACCTTGACCCTTATACCTGAGGAGAGAAGGCAGGACTATAAAGATGGAGCAACTACCTCTCTGGAGGAGATATAAGCCTGTTACAAAAATAGTTTCCTTAAAGAGTTCGTGCACAATGGCATGAAAACCGCAGAAAGGCTAACAAAGAAAAGTCAGAGCTCTCCCAGCAAGCCACCTATGTCAGAATTTTTATTTTCCATTTAAATGCAAATAGGAAAAGAGTTAGCACTCAACTTGAGATATTAATGGTCTCAGATGAAGATATGAAAATAAGAGAATAGGCAATTCCCTAAGCAGCTATCTTTCTCAGGTACAAAAGAATACCATGGAGCTTATTCTACCTGTGTAAGTAAGTTGTTCAGGGTCTCCAGAGACAATGCAGCCACTACTTCTGGTGGGAAAAATCTAAATCCTGCCTCAAATCTCCTTTTCTGAATTTCCCTGTGCCGATTCTGTGTGTTTCTTCTCAGCAATAAAACCAAGCATTGGTGAGGGCTTTTTTTGTGTTGCTGTTTCACAAAAGATGCAAAATTGTTAAATCTGAAGAAATTCTGTGTTAACAATCCTGTTCTTTAAAACCACTACTAAGGGGGAAGATGTATGCATTTAGAGTAGTCATTCCCAACTACTCTAGTTTTCTCCAGAGTGGACATTTGGCTATATGTGACAACATTTTTGTGTTGTCCCACACTGAGGTCAAGAGAGAATGCTGGGAATCAGATCTTCTTAACCATGGGGATAGTCTTACCCCAAGTGAAGAATTACCTTACTCCAAATGTTAGTAGTGACCAGATTGAGAAATGAGTGTTTAGAGAATTGTGTATTTCTTTTTTTTTAAATAATAAGTTTTTTCTTAATTGTGAAAATACCATACAGAGGGGTTAAAATTACACTAGCAAGGTAATGAGTACATTTCTTATCAGCTCAGGAATGAGACAAGGATGTCCACTCTCTCCACTTCTCTTCAATTTAGTATTAGAATGCCTAGATATAGCAATAAGACAAGATGCCAACATAAAAGGGATCCCAATAGGGATCATCTTTTGCAGATGACATGATCTTGTATTTAAAGAATCCCATGGACTCCACTCCCAAATTACTCGAGCTGATTCAAAACTTTGGCAAAGTAGCAGGGTATAAAATTAACCCTCAAAAATCAATGGCTTTTCTGTATGCCAACAATGAGAAAAGTGTGGCTGAAATCAGGAAAGCAACTCCATTCGTAATAGCCCCACAAAAAAATAAAATACCTAGGAATTAACTTGACCAAAGAAGTGAAGGACCTCTATGATGAAAACTTTAAAAACCTGAAAAAGGAAATCAAAGCAGAACTTAGAAAGTAGAAAAACCTCCCATGCTCCTGGATTGGAAGGATCAGCATCGTGAAAATGGCAATACTTCCCAAGGCTATCTAAAAAAATTATTTCTTTGCAAGCTTCCTACCTGATTCTTTCACTTTATTTTGTTCTTCAGATTTTCTAATACATGTCTACAAAGTTTCCTGTATTTCTTTGGAAACTCTAAGAGAAATGAGTTAGGAATGGAAGCAACATACATTTTCTCAAACCTCAGGACACTTCAATTTTGTGTATTTCTGATGGATTATATAAGAGCATTAGCCTTTGAGATGAACCTAAGTAAGAACAGAGACACAAACAGAGCCTTAAACATAACTCAAACAAAAGTTTAAACACGCAAGTTTTCTCTTAACTGTCCTTCACATCTCAAGTCCTATCTAGTATCTTCCTCAAGTGGTTCCCTAATTGGTGCCTTTTTCTCTCTGTCTCCTGGAGTCCTGCCCTGGGTCTTTGTAATAATAATTTCATGGTGTCATGGTTACAGGACACTCATCATAAGGATTTGTTAATAACACAAGCTGTGTTAAGTCTGACATGGTGCTGAGCAAACATGCTTTAAAATGTCCTTAGGAGGCCAGGTGCAGTGGCTCAAGCCTGTCATCCCAACTACTGGGGAGGCAGAGACTGAGGATTGAACTTGAAGGACAGCCCAGGTTTAAAAAGTTTGGGAGACTTCAAATCAATCAATGACTGGGGCATAGTGACCAGCCTGGGCATCAGGCAAGACCCTGCTTCCAAAATAACTGATGCTTTTGGCATAGCTCAATGGATAGGGCACCTGCCTAGCAGGTTTTGAGTTCAATCTCTAGTGCTGAAAAAAACATGTCTTTAGGATTGTGGTAAGTGGGCAATATGAGGAAGCTACTAATCTACTCACTCTCCCACCTGCTGGTACCCTGATGGGCTTTTATCCTTTTCTTCCTCCTTATTTCCTTCCCCGATGAGGTATCACCAATGGACATCCATTAGTCACTGCCACACAGTATGATTGCCTTGTACCGACCTCTCTGGCAGTTACCTCTTAGCCCAGCCCATTCCATGATGTCGGTGTGCTTCCTTCTCGTCTAAAATTCCTCTTGCTTGTCGGAGTCCTTTGCCCTAAGGCATTATCTTTCCTGACCCTATGGTCAGGGCACAATCTTCAGGGGAGTAGAGATTGTTTTGGCATGTAGTAACCCTGCATCCATCAAAATTCAGAAATAGCAAGGAATCATCCATATGTAGTAGGCATAGTAATAATTTTGAAGGAAAATAAATCAGAAAGCATCTTATCTCACTCATGGCCTTGTTTTCCGAAATGAGTGGGACACACAAAATGAGCCACCTCAGATGAAATACTTTTTGAAAATTACACCCTAGGGTGTCGAGATTGATACCTGGCTGTAAATGCTTTTAGGATGTATACAGATGCACGATCCAGCCAGAAGCAGCGAACATGAAATAACTACCATTTCCTGGGTGCTCTCTATACCACAGGCACTGAGCCATGCAATTCAATTCGTGTATTTCCTTCGCTCCAGCCAAAGCAGACAGATGCTTTCATCTCTGGTTTGTACCCATGACATCTAAGCAAGGAGATACAATGTGTCCACTTCAACCTTACCACTAGATGCTCAGGCCATTGATCTTTCTGTTGGCCTTGTTTGTTCATTTAATTTACATCCTCATATTATCTTCTCACATATTCATTTATCTGTCCTTACCCCCTTCCTCAGAAATAGCAGTCAGTGCAGAACACTAGAGGCTCATGCCTGTAATCTTAGATACGCAGGAGGCTGAGAGTTGAGGACTGTAGCTCGAAGCCAGACCAGTTAGGAAAGTCTGTGAGACTCTTACCTCTTTCTTGTTTTTGGATTGCAAAGGAAAACATGCCCAAAGGCTCTCAGAGTGGAGAATTAGGAACCTGGCTTTGTATTTGGTGAGGTTATAGAAATCCCACAAGATTACGTATGTTCATTGATTCATGCTGAGCACACTTTGTTAATAGCACTGCGGAGTTTTCCGAAGGAATACTGATTAAAATCATTGTACGTCGTGATCAAAATGTACCTTTCTAATGCATTTAACCCACTTTTAAAAGTGAAAGTTACTTTAGAAAGTCTATTGTATGGAGTGGAACTCCATGGAGACGGGTGGCATTTTGCAGCTTTAAAGATGTAGTAGGCTTATGGTAGGAGATGAGAAAAGTTCTCAGGTTAGTTAATACAGTAGCTCAAGCAACAAGAAATAGCATAATGTTACAATACATCTATGAAAATATTTTCAAAATTGCTGGGCACCAGTGTCTCACACCTATAATCTTTGCTACTCAGAAGGCTGAGATCTGAGAATTGCCTTCTGAAGTCAGCTTAGGTGGGGAAAAATCCATGAGACTTTTATCTCCAAATAATGAGCAAAAAGTCAAAAGTGGAGCTATGGCTCAATTGATAGAGAACCAGCCTTGAGAAACAACATCAACTACTAAGAGACAGTGTCCAGGCCTTGAGTTCCAGCCCTGGTACCAGCACATACACAAAAATTAAAAACAGATTGAATTATTTTATAGCATGGTCATGTGTCTGCTCTTGGGCAGAAGCTGAAATGGCTTCTCTGTAAAGATGAAATTGAGTCATCTTATTAGCTCTGTGGACCGAAAGTCATTGCAGTGAGTACTCAACTCTGCCTTTATACCATTACTCTAATAAAGCATCCTCAATGCCCCCACCCCCCAAAAAGGGCCAGAAAGTGGAGCAGTGGCTGAAAGTGGTAGAGTGCTAGCCTGGAAGAAAAGAAGCTCAGGGACAATGTCCTGAGTTCAAGCTGCAGGACCAACACACAAATCAAGAGCAGTCAGCAAATCATGAAGAGTCAATTTGCTGTAGATGGTTACTGATAAACTACATACAAATGACACAGATAAGGACTATTTGGTTCTCATGGCAGAAAGGGTTTTTTTTTGTTGGGGTTAATGTATTCTATACTCACTCACTTAGTTTTTGTTTTTTTTAGGTGACACGGTAGCAGAGAGAGAGAAAGAGACAGAGAGAGACGTGCTTTATCCTCGAGAGGCGTTGGGATACAGACCTGTCTGGTGTGGAACGCCATCCAGGCAGGAAATTGTCTTGGCTTTCAGCAAATTCACGTTTGTAGTTTGTGCACCATGAGAAGTGGCATCCGCCCAGCTGCCCTCTTTGCTTCATGAGTTGATCACAGTGAAATACAACCACTAGCTGCCACATGGTTCAAGTTTTATCTGGATTCCGAAGGAAATACCTCTAAGAAATCCCCAGGGAAGCAGAGATGTCAAAACTGAACACGAGGAACATTTCAGTCTTCAGTTTCTTTTTCTGCCTTTATCAAGGGACAGGGACATATGTTTCATATGGTTCTTCTTTCAGCTTTTGTTTTAGCCATTGTATTAAAGTGGTTTTAAGGAGGTCTAAATAACAAAAGCTTCTGGAAAACATAATTACAGAGGTTGAGTACTAAACCCCAGGGAAGCAGCGAAGAATATTTATTTTATGAACCACGAAGAACAGAAGGTTTCACTGGGGTTCCTTGGTGCACATTTGTACTTTTACTTTTGAGAATTAAAAAAAAAGTTTACTGAAGTTTCATTGACAGGTTAGCAGAAATTAAAAAGAGGCTACTCCCCCCGCCATGCCCAATGCTCTTGAGTTCCAAGGAAGCAAATTGGCTCCAGTGTTTCATAACCAAAGCTCTATTGTGACACACACACTAAGGAAATAAAACATGTTGGGTTTTTTATGGTTTATGTAAGTCACGTTGGTAAACCATTAAACATATAAAATAGTCTCTCTTTAGATAAAGGGTGATTCTTATAACTAGCTTATTACCAGTTCTAAGAAAATGATTTGTTAGCTCCTACTCAGGAGAAGTCTTTAAATGCAGAATTTGTACATGATCATTGCTTTCATCTTGACTTAGTTCTTTCCCTCCTCACTTGACACTTCCCTGACTTCCTTCAATGTAAGTAAACCTGCAGTCACCTCCCCTGACTTTGGTTCAATGATTTCATGGCTTTTGTCATGCATGTTAATATACATGTCAGTATAAACGAATGTTCAAAAATGCCAAAAAATGCCAGGTGCTGGTAGCTCATGCTTGTAATCCTGAGATTACAAGGTTACAAGGTTGAGATCTAAGAATTGTGATTCAAAGCCAGCAGGAACAGGAAACTCCATGAGACTTTTATTTCCAATTAACCACCAAAAAACATCTGGCAGTGGAGCTATGGTTCAGGTGGTAGAGCACCTTTTGAGCACAAAAGGTCAGAGACAGTGCCTCGGCCTTGAGTTTAAGCCTCCAGATTGGCACATACAGACATATAGACTAACACAGACAGACAGACAGGCAGAAACATATTTATACACACACAACCAAAAACTGTTTCTTTTTTTTCAAAAACTGTTCCTTTATTACTAATATTAGTCCTTTTACAATTATTAAGGAAGAAATCAATATTATAATATTGTTTATAATGGTAACAGTGATTTGATTTGATTTTTCCAGAAGGAATAGAAAAAGGATCATGGTCCACCTGTTCCCCGAAGTTTTCTATTTGACTTGCTGAATGCCTACCAGAATTGTTACAATAGTATAAGTTAAAAAATTATTCTGTCGATGGCATATTATCTTAAGATTTGGTGCTAAACATCCTATGCTTGAAGATTTATAAATATATAAAGAAAACAAGTCATTTGTGAAGTAACACTTATGTTTGGGGAATATAACTATATGACAAAATTGGTACTTATGTTTGGGTTACTGGTTTTGTTTCTCTTCCCAACCTGTGTAACATTGAGCATTTAAAAAAATCTAGTGAAGATCTGTTAGGTTAATCACATTCTTGATGTGTTAGGGATATATTCAGCTACTTTTGGGTAAGGTTTGTTTTTTTTCCACTGTCAGAGACTTAAAAAAATATAAGGAGCTATTGTAGTACATGAAACAATGCCTTAGTGTCTGGCTTGCACATCAGATCTTGTACATGAAATATAATCAAGCAACAAAGACTTCACCTTGAGGAACATTTTTAGGGAGTAAACGACTTGCAGGGAATAAATGCTCCATTTGGGAAAATGGCAGGTTTCCAAGCTGCCATTTCACCCAATATTGCTTCAAAGCATACTATTTTACCTAGTCAAAAGGGACTCCTGAAATGGGGCTTTCTTTGAGAAGCATTTTAATGTGATCATTCCTATTCCTCTCCTGTACTTTTGCAGAATTTGAAATAAAGATGCCAAGAGGGTTGTGAGGATATGAGTCGCGTTAGGCTCTCTCTGGCTGCGACGTTCGGGACATACTCGATTCTTTATATCTTAAACCACACAACTGCTCCCCCAGTAGTGTAGATGTAGCCTGGGTCTCTCTAACTGTACCAGTCATTGCACAGATTTTATAGTTCTTCTTCATGTCCAGAGTGCTCTTCAAAACTATAGATACCTTCATATGGAAGGAAAAACAGTGGATGTTTACACATTTAACTCCGATAAACATTTAATGAGCTTTCTCAAGACAACCCTAACTTAATGACAACCTTCTCTATTTCATACAAACAGATCCACTCTCTCACTCTCGGAGACATCCTTAGGAACAGTTAGATTTCTTTTTTTTTTTAATTTTGTGTTGCTTATTCTTTTTTCAATACATATATATTATTGTAAAGATACTGTACAGAGGGGTTACAGTTACATGAGCAAGGTAATGAGTGCATTTCCTATCTAGCATTGTTACCCCCTTCTTTGTTTTTCTCCTACCATCCTTTTCCTTCCCCCCACCCAGCCCCCCCGAAAAATTGTAAAGTTCATTTTTAACATAGTGTCTTGTACATCTCGTTGTTACAATGGGTAATTTCAGCATTTTGTAACAGATTTCACAGAGAGATTTCATAGAGAAGAAGTTAAAATGTAGTACATTTAAACTTTCCCTCAATGCGCCCATCTAGGTGTTATTGGAAATAACACAAGGAGGAGTCATCATAAAGGAAAACTCTGAAGACTTTCAAAGCAACATATAATTCTTTCTGGGTTCTGGGTGTCCTGGAGATAGGTCAGGCTTGACCCTGATTGGTGTCTAGTATCAAGATGTGTTTACATCCAATACCTTATGCTGACATTATCTTCTAATGTGCCAAGGGCCTCATGAACAATGCAGGCTACTAACATATTTTTTTTTCAAAAATGGGCCAAATATTTATAAATGAATTTCCAATTGGGTTCCTTATTTAAAGGTGACAGTTGCCTTGGGACACTATTAAGAATACAAACTTCTTTGTGGTTACACTTGGGCCATAGCTGCCTGTGCTACACACTTATACACAGCAGTGTGGTTATTGGCAGCTCACTAGCACTCTCACACAACACTCTGCACACACACTTTCCTGCAGATGTTCAAAAGATTTTTAAGGTTTTTGTCACACACACTAGTGTGTGACCACTTGAGCTTCAGTACCACTTCTGGCGTTTTCTATTTATGTGGTGCTGAGGCATTGAACCCAGGGCCTCATGCATGTGAGGCAAGCGCTCTACCACTGAGCCACCTTCCCAGGCTCTCAAGGTTTTTTTTTTTTTTTTTGGATATGATGTGACAACATTGAGCCCCTAGAGCCCACATCAACACCACTGGTTGAAGAGAAGTGGCCCATTGGAGGACTTTACATTTCCTAGTCCCTTCCATCATGCTGGCTAGCTCTCCTCATTTGAATTTTTATCCATACAGTCAAATTTTGTTAGGGAAGAACTTTTTGGAATGGGAGATTGAGACTAACTCCTGAGAATGGCAATGGAACCAACTTTATAAAAACTATGTCTATATGCTGGGTGTTGGTGACCCACACCTGTCATCCTAGCTACTCAGGAGGCTGAGATCTGAGGATAGTGGTTCAAAGCCAGCCCAGGTAGGAAAGTCCATGAGACTCTTATCTCCAATTAACCACCAAAACCTGGAAGTGGAGCTGTGGCTCAAGTGGGAGAGCACTAACCTTGAGCTGAAGAGCTCAGAGACAGTGCCCAGGCTCAGAGTTCAAGCTCCATGACCACCAACAACAAAATTGTCTCTATCATAGATGAATTATCCAGGTATGGAAACACACTTCTGCATGGTATTCTTTGTGTAGAGACCTACTGGCCATGTATGAACCAGCGCGGATCTGATGACTACCATCATCATTTAGGAGTGCTCAGAAATAGGCAAAGAACTATTAAGTGTTGCACCAAAATATGTAGATTCTTCTACTCTAAAGGTTGGCAAGCTCTGGCCCATCAGTTCAATATGGCTCCCTTGTTATTGTAAAGAAAGGTTTATAGGAAAGTGAAAATACAATCCATTATGGCTGGCTGCCTTTACATTGTAATGAGGACCAAATAAGCTATGGCCCATAAAGCCTGAAGTATTTATTCCTTGTCTCTTTGCAGAAATGATTTGCCAATCTCTATTTTAAATAATGGAAAACTAAGGCAGGTCACCAGAGTGATCACTATAAGATCGAGGCTAACACGCATGTGTTTGAATCCTGGCACTGCTACTTCCCCATTTTCTATAATTTTTTTTTGTTTCTTTACATGTAAAATGGGGCTAGCGGTATAAACACATCTCTCTTAGACCAATTTTTGTTGCTGTAACAGAAGTGCCAGCAATTGGGTAGTTCATAAAAGAAACAAGTTTCCTATGGCTCACGGTTCTATAGACCCCAGAGTCAAAGCCACCACTGTGTTGTCAATGGCAATAAAACACAGTAGAAAGCGAGAGGGCAAATAGATGTGCGTTATTAGTCTAACAATCTGCTTTCAGAGTAACTAATTCAGTTCTGGGAGAGCAAGACCTCAAACATTGGCGAGAAAGGCGTCTGTCCCCCACCCCAACCACTATTAGCACTTGGGGTTTGAATTTAAGACCTTGTGTGTTTGTCAGGGACTCTGCTACTTGAGATATGGCTTTGACCCTTTTTGCTTTTGATGTTTTTTGAACAGAGTCTGGTTTTGCTCCTGGTCTATCCTGGGACATGATCCTCCTGTGTTGTTTCCTATGTATCAGGAGCAGCAGGTATGCACCCAGCTTTTTACTGGTTGAGATGGGGAACCATGAACTTCTTGCTTGGGAGAAGCAGCCTCTTAACAGCTGAGATTACAGGGGTAAGTCACCACACCAGGCTGATCTGTCATAACCAGCTAATCGTATATTGAGAGACCCCCCTTCCAACACAATAACAAAAAAATCCAACCTGTGTTTTTGAGGGGATAGACCATATTTAAACCACAGCAACTTCATAAGAGTTCTTTTTTTAAAAAAGGAATTTTGTACCATAAACTTCTCAGCACGGTAGTTAGAAAAGAACATGCTCTTAACATGCTCCTCTTATTCCACATAGTCAACAACTATTCAACAAACTACTTCCCACAAAATGAGAACCAGAGTCCTTTCTCAAAACCAGGACTGAAGCGCACAGAGAATTGGAATAGAGTGTTTTCTCTTTCCTAAGATGGCTCAAACTCTGAGAAAATAAGAAGAAAGACCAAGGTTGGCAAACAATATAAAGGGCATTGCTTCCCATGGACCTTTGCTGTTAATTTGGAAGAAAGCTGAAACACTTGAAGAGGCACATGCTTCGATTCTTTCCAAATGATGTTCTGGAGCATCCTATGGGGAGAATAATATGGTACCCAGGTCATCCTAGTGGAATTTGAAACCTAAGCTGACAGGTGCAAGACATACAGAAACATGGCCCTTTTTTCCTGTTCATGCTGCAAAAGAAACCTCAAACCCCATCCCGCAGCTATGTGAAAGGAAGCAATCATTTCAAGTTACAAAGTAATCTTGTAAACAGAATTTTGAACAGAAGAGCCTTGTAAATAATAGATGAACCGTAAGGGACGTGTGTTGGGCTGTCTTTGCAGTATTGATTTGGGGCTGTGAAGGAAGAAGGACTCTGTGAGCTCTTACCTCAGTCTATTCCTTTTCTGCTTTGCTCTATTGATACTAACAGCCCACTTCTATACAACAAAGCAGCTTTTTATGTTCTTTGTTTGGGCCTTTGCTCTTGGTAGACAAAGGTCTGTGACCCCCTCTTTTAATTATTGGCTTTGATTCTCTGAATTCTCTCTTTGATTCTCTTACCAAAATACTTCAGGACAGTGAATGATTAATTGAGTAACTGTAATTAATGACCAGGAAGCCAACAAATGACTATTAGTCCAAAGTGCACAAACCGGAAATCCTCTTAAGTAGTTCAGTTTGGGTCTCCAAATTTTCCTACCTTTTCTGAATTTCATGTCCACCATTTGATATACTTACAAAATCCAGTATCCAGTGATTTGTAGAGCATTCACTGAAATTATAAAAAATAAATTCACTTGGTATTTTCACATGGCAGCAAGTGAAAAGAAAACATTAAAACAAAACAAGCAACCACCCCCCAAAAAAAACCCTACAACGACAAGCTACCCATAGATTTTTCTCTCACACACATCAATAGAGTAGAATGCTGAGGTCAGCTCAGTGGAGGACAGGGCTGCAATAGAAATCAGGAGAACACTTTGGAATATTTAAATATTTATGAGCCCTATATATTTGACAGGGGACTGCAACTGATGCTTGATGCCACTGCAAAGAAACTAGAGTAAAACCACCAAGTCTTAGTGTGAGCAAAGAAGTTAGTGACTAACTCTTGAAACTGTCAAAAGTCAGAAAAATCAGTGTCTGCGGCTGCCGTATGCTATTTCAATCACTGCCTGCCCTGATTCTGTACTGCACGGACAAGGAGTGGGGTGAGGGGAGGACTTAAAACTGTATGGTGTTTGAAATTCCCAAGGGAATAACACTTGGGCTGCTGAAAGCCGGCACTGATGACTCTGATTTGGTGGTAGAGGCGACTGCGTTGAGGTCAGGCTGAGGGAAGACAGGGATTTATGTGTGGCTTTGGAGAGCTGTGATTTCCCTTCTGATTAGGAAGAAAAGACTGATCTGGAAGAACTCCCCTATTTTTACCATTCATCTTTCTGTGGTTTGAAGAGAGCTATGTTATCTTCTTGCCTCTATCTTGACACATCAAACACAGAAAGGCACAGAATACAAGGCATGGGGGCTGTTCAGTCTCAGAATGGGCCAAGACACAGAGGGACACAGCATGAAAATATATGTAAAGTGATAGACTTGTCTACATAGAAAAAAAAGCCCAAACATACCTTGTCCATTGCAAATCACACATACTGAAATGAAGGTCCAACTTAGTATTTCTAGTTGATGTAGCAGGATATTAGTATGCAGGTTACACAAAGTTTTCATAGGCCATCAAATAAAAGGAGAATACCTCAACAGAAAAGTGAACAAAGGGTATTATTGATAATGCATAAAAGTTCAGGGACAGCACCCGGGGCCAGAGTTCAAATCCCATGACCAGCAAAGAACAAAAATATAAACAAAGAAGAAGCAGCAGCAATGCAAGCATACTCAATGTTTGCTTTTTTTTCTGGGTAGTGGGGTTTGAACTCATCAGCCCTATCTCTGAGCTCTTTTGTTCAAGGCTAGTACTCTACCACTTTGAGCCACAGTGCCACTTCTGGTTTTCTGATGATTAATTGGGGATAAGAGTTTCATAGACTTATCTACCCAGGATGGGTTCAAACTGCAGTCCTCAGATCTCAGCCACCTGAGTAGCTAGGATTATAGGCATGAGCCACTCACACCTGGCTTGTTTTTGAGGAGTAGTTAAGAATAGTTAAGATGAATCAGACATTCGTATATCAGTTTCCATATTAAAATGATAATATTTAATAAGAATTTCAGGGATACAGCATTATATGGTACATATGCTACACCAAATCTTAATGTTATATGTGTTTTATGTGTATGTGTGTGTGTACATGTACATGTGCATATGTGCACATGCCAGTACTGTGGTTTGAACTCAGGACCTGGGTACTATCTCTTGGCTTTTTCATTCAGCTAGCACTTTACTTGAGCCACAGTTCCACTTCCAGCTTTTAGGTAGTTAATTGGAGATAAAGAGTCTCATAGACTTTCCTACCTAGCTTCAAACTTGATCCTCAGATCTCAGTCTCCTGAGTAGCTAGGAATATAGGTATGAACCACTGGTACCCAGCCTGTTACTCATCTTGAATCAAGATTCCTATTTATAGAAAATTGTTATAAGGAATTAAGTGAAAATATAAACAACAGTTCCTAAGATCAAAAGCCCAGAAATCCTAAATATGCATCAAAAAGGGACTGGCTATACTTCCAGTTTGGGGGAAAATTTAACCTTTTTGTTAATCACAATAATAATGTCTGACAACAACATAAAAATGACCTAGCAAAGATTCTGAAAAGTAGAGGAAATGCCAATTGTCTAGGGTCCTTTAGGGCTCATGCAATAATCAGTTTGGAATCCTGGGCTTTGTCTGCTTTGTCATAACTCTAACTCTAGTGCTCAATTTAATGTACAATAGAGAAAAAGATTTCAGACCCAAATCATTTCCAAGAAAAACTGTTTCCTCTTGCTCAAGGGATTAGGAATGAGCTGAGCACTGGCAGCTCATTCTGTCATCCTAGATACTCAGGACGCTGAGATCTAAGAATCATGGTTTGATGCCAGCCCAGGGAAGGAAAGTCTGAGAGTCTCTAATTAACAACCAAAAAGGAGGAAGTGGAGCTGTGGCTCAAGTGGTAGAACTCTAGCCTTGAACAACAACAACAAAAAACAGGCCCTTAGTTCAAGGGCCAAGATCAGTGTGCGCGCGCACACACACACACACACACACACACGCACGCACACACATACGAACTGGGAAAGATACAACTCAATAATACAATCTAATCTTTAATGAGTATCTTTAGTTGATAGGAAAAATTTCTCTTCCTACCCTATCCCTATGGGAAGTAGTAGTAGAGACCATGGCTCCAATCCTTTCTTCCATTTCCTCTCCAGAGGCTATATTCCTCCCCACAGAGAGCCTGAAGATGAGCTTTTACTTTAAGACTCTTTTGTGATAATGGAGGGTGCTTTCCTGTATAGGTAGCTCTGATTTCTACCCCAATCTCATCACCAGAATCACGAAGAGGTGACCCTGCTCTGTGGAATCTGTGGGCAGAATTATGACTGTTCTTTCTATAGAAAGAAGTAGCTCCTGCCCTCCTGAGTTGAATCAATACACAACACGATCCCCCATCCTCACCCGATAGCAAATGACAGGCGGTGTCCCCTCCTCAGCCACCCACCACTGAGGAGATTATTGAGAGAGAGGCCCTGTCTACTACACAATGCCCAAGTTGAGACCAGCACCACTGGGGCTTTGTAAACCAGGTTGACCTTTGAACTCTGACCCACAGGTCAGAGTTACTGTAAAGGGGGGTTACAGTTACATAAGTCAGGTAATGAGTACATTTCTTTTAGAACAATGTCACCCCTTCCCTCATTTTCTCTGTTTTTCCCTTCTGATACCTCTCCCCCACCCCGCATTGTATAGTTGATTTCTAACATAGTGTCTAGTGTCACTACTGAATTGGTTCACCCACAATTTCTATGCTTCCCCTTCCCCTCCCCAAATCAGATTAAACTTAAATACAAGACAAAGGGTATAGAAAGCAAGGGAATAAACCAAAGCGGGGGGGGGGAGAACCACAAACAGTACAATAACAAAAACCCCTCTTGTTTCCATTTCTTGGGGTTCATTTCCATAAGCATCATTTTATATGATCATCAGTTACACATTAAAAATATTTTCAGATACACATTTTTAACACATAGGTTACTAGCTGCCAAAATAAAAGCTTCAAACAAGAATCAGGGCCTCAAAATATAATGTTCAAAATGTCCAGGTGGCAGTTCAAACTTACTCATTAAATCAAGAAAAAGCATAATCCCAACTCCAATGAGAGGAATGTGACTGACACATGCCAGCACTGAGACATGTATTATAAAAGCAGCTGTCACAAAAGTGTCCAACAAGCAATTACAATCACACTTGAAGCAAAATTAGACTACATCAGCAACAAAATGGGAGATGAGAAAAAAAGAACCAAATTGAAAATTTGTTTCTAACATATTTATATTTCTTGGGCTGGGAAGGTGGCTCAGTGGTAGAGCGCTTTCCTTGCCTGCATGAGGCCCTGGGTTCGATTCCTCAGCACCACATAAGCAGAAAAAAAAAGCCAGAAGTAGCACTGTGGCTCAAGTGGTAGAGCGCTAGCCTTGAGCTGAAGAGCTGAGGGACAGTGCCCAGGCCGAGTTCAGGCCCCACGACCTGACCCCCCCCCCAAATAAAAAATAGAGATATTTCTTTTTGCTTTGTATGTTCCTCCCCCACAGTATAACCCCTGTTTTCACTGTATTTGATGTTGGTATAATTTGTGTAGGGAAAGGGAAAAACAAATTGTTTAAATAGGGATACAAGTGGACCCATTGCAACAATGAGATGTACAAGATGTTATGTCTAAAATAAACTTTACAACTTTGGTGTGGGGGGTTGGGTGGGGGTTGAGGACAGAGGTGGGAAGGGATAGGAAGGGGAAAAAAAGGAGAAGGCAACAATGCTTGATAAGAAATGCACTCATTACCTTGTCCATGTAATTGTAACCCTTCTGTACGGTATTTTCACACACACACACACACACGAACAAAATTGAAAATTTAGAACTGGAAAATAATTGAAAGTAAAAAAATGCACTGGATAGGTTTATTAGAAGAAGTAAAATGAGATAGGGAAGAATTTGTGAACTTGAACATAGACCAATAGACATCATCCAATGTGTCAAAAGAAAAAAATGGATTGAAATAAAATGATCTGAGCTTTAGAGATTTGTGAGACAATAACAAAAGATCTAATATTCATGACCTTTGACTCTGACAGGACAGGAAAGAGATGTAGAAAACCAAGATTTGGGGTTGAAGGCATGGCACAGATAGTAGAATGCCAACCAACCAATGAGTAAAAGCAATCAGCAGATGGTAAGTTCAAGTCCTGGTCTCAAACAAAAATTAATCAATAAAAAAAATCCCACCAAAACCCCCCAAGATTGGGCCAGGTACTGGTGGCTCACACCTGCAATCTGTGTTACTAAGGAGCCTAAAGTCTGAAGACCTTGTTCAAAGCTGGCAGGCTCTTATTGCCAATAAGCACCAAAATAGTGTGGAAGTAGAGCTGTGGCTCAAGTGGTAGAGTGCCAATCTTGAGCAAAAGGGACACAACCCAGGCCCTGAGTTCAAGCCCCAATACTGGCACAAAACAAATAATGGTAACAACAAAAATCAAGATGGCTGAAAAGACAAACCTACTATTTCAAGAGTGTGTATGTGAAAATAAGTTTCTCTGTGGTAAATAGTTATGAGTATAATTCTTGTTTCTGTGGCAATCATATGTTCATAAGAAAAGCTGTTAGCTTCTTGGTTACTGGGCCATTCCATAGTCCTTACCATATTATGAGACACTCAGCTGCTCTGTATCCTCATGAAAATTGCATTAACACCTCTTATTATCAATTGTAGTTATGTCAGGTGAAATTGTCACTAACACTGAAGTGATGAATTCTGCATCCAAGCTCCCCCAGGGAAATACAGGGCTAGATTGTGTCATATAGTGGCCACCACTGTTTTATCAGCCAATAAATATACAACATTGTTTTATCCACATTCCCGTTGGAA
Source organism: Dipodomys ordii (assembly GCF_000151885.1). Classification (NCBI taxonomy): domain Eukaryota; kingdom Metazoa; phylum Chordata; class Mammalia; order Rodentia; family Heteromyidae; genus Dipodomys; species Dipodomys ordii. Next base: position 15,045,189 of record NW_012267228.1, read on the forward strand.
GTCACTTTATTTAATACATCATCGTGTTGTTGATTCATTAGCCTTGGACTTAACAGCCAAGAGCACTATCACTCATTCCTGGACAGAGCATATGTAACACACAGATTTTTCTCCATCAGTCTGATATTTATTACTCAAATCCACCATTTCTAAGCTGTTTACCTGCCCTGCTTCACTCTGGAGGAAAGAATGATGGAATTCTGCTCTGTCTCCTCACCAGAATGTGGCGCCTCCTCATTTGAATCTGTGGGGTACGTCCTTCCCCCTTCTCTCAGGAAATACAAGTAGTCACCGACATGACCTTCTGATGTCATCACTCAGGTCCCTCTGGGACAAATGAGATAGAATTAATTTCCTTCTTCATTTAGGTGGAATCGTCAGAACACCCAGTTTCAACTGTCCTCCTCTTAGATACTCAGGCCCTTTGAGCTTAGCTGGTCATCCTAACTTAGATATACATCTAGAGTGAGTGGGGAAGCAGTCCAGATAACAGAAGCTGCCTTCTCTTGGCTCACACTGTATGACTGGAGTTGCTACAGGCCTCACCAGCTCAAAGAATTCATGCATTAGAATGTTCTGGAAGAAATTTGGATAGCCATCAGATTTCACCTGTCTTCTTTTGGTCTGATCTCCCTCCCCTTGCAAGTCTGCATGTCGTTCCCTAACTATGGTCATTTCTCGTTACAGGAATCACTAAAGAGAGGAAGAGAACTGGGGTTCACTGAGCGCTCACTAAGTGTGAGCCACAAAACAACACTGTGTTTCTTCTCTATTTTTCCAAGGGAAAGAAGGATTGGGTTTTACAAAAAGACAGTGCTATGCTGAAGACTCACAGATAGCACCAGAGCTGGGACTCATCTCTCTTTTCATCTCAGATTTGTAATATGAGAGTGAATGATAATAAACAATGAAGTCAGAATCTACATACCTTGAAGCTTGAAAGGAAAAATCCAGAAGAGAATCAATCCCCATAACGGTGGTGAGAGTAGAAATAGAAAGCAGATCTATTGCCACATGCCACCATCAAATTTGCACTTACATAAGAAAGTCCATAACTGGGAATATGTGTTCTTAGAAAGTAAATAGATTTAAATGAGAATTACTTAACTTGAAAATTTGATAAGACACTAATTGATTTTAGCAATAAGGCATTAGTGAAGTATAATCAGCAAGACTGTTAAAATGAGGAAGGATGTGCTTTAAAGTTTTATGGAACACCGTCCTAACTGCCAAGATGCTGTTACAGCAGAAATCAGAAGCCAACAGGATGCTATCTGAAGGAGGTAGTGGTTTATCCTAGCTAAAAGGAAGGGCAGGCAAGGCCTGGGGGAAATTTCTTCTGGTTCTGCAGCTCTGAGAGTATGTAACAACTTTTCTGATCTGAGTCAAGCACAGGAATCTCATAGTTTATCCCCAAATGGGGGAGTGATGTGAGGGGTAACGTTGATCAAGATGCACTGCACTCATAAACTGACATGTTGAATACAATTACTTAAAAATTTTATTTAAAAAAGGGAAAGAAAAGAAAGTGCTAGAGAAATGTGTCCCTCATAACTCAGCCAGTACTCTAGAGAAGCACCAAAATTGAAGCTTAAAGGAAAAGTGTATATCTCCTATATTTTTCATATGCTTTCTAATGGAGACTTGAAGCCATACGTATACACACACACACACACATCTGTCTATCTATCTATCTATCTATCTATCTATCATCTATCTATCTATCTATCTATCTATCTATCTATCTATCTATCTATCTATCTATCTATCTATCTATCTATCTATCTATCTATTTGTCTGTCTGTCTGTCTGTCTGTCTATCTATATAAATTAGCCAGGCACCAGTAGTTCATGCCTGTAATTCTAACTACTCAGAAGGCTGAGCTCTGAGGAATGAGATTCCGTAATGTCCGTGGGCAGCAAAGTCCATGAGACTGTTATCTCCAACTAACCAGCAAAAAGCCAGAAGTGAAGCTGTAGCTCAAGTGATAGAGTGCCAGCCTTGAACAAAAAAGCTAAAGGACAGTGCCTAGGCCCTGAGTTTAAGCCCTAGTACTGACACCCTATTATTTTCTTTGTTCTTTTTTTTGTAATCTTTCTCTACTAAAGAAGATTTATTTTTACAAATGGATGCAAAAATATTTATTCCAAGCTAGTTATTTTATGTAATAGTTCCCCCCTCAAGACTTGTGATATACCTTTTAAATTTCTAAAGAAGAATTGTATTTTTATTTTTGTTTTTTTTCTCTTTTATTGTAAAGGTGATGTACTGAGGGGTTACAGTTACATAAGTCAGGTAATGAGTACATTTCTTTTCTTTAAATAAGTTTTTTATTGTGAAAATACTGTACAGAGGGGTTACAATTACATGAGCAAGGCAATGAGTACATTTCTTATTAAGCATTGTTGCCTCCTCCTTTGTTCCCCTTCCCATCTCCACCCCCACGCGCCCCCCCTCACCAAGTTGTAAAGTTCGTTTTTCGACATAACAACTTGTACATCTCATTGTTGCAATGGGTGCACCTGTATCCCTAGTTAAACAATTCGTTGTTTCCCTTCCTCCAGTACTTCTTGATAGGAGTCAACCTTTCCATCATTCTCCTCCATCCCATCTGCCCCCTCCCCAGACTCATTTCACATTTCCCACTTCCTTTATTACATAAGCACATTGAATATTTTTTGCCATATTTGTCTCCTCATTCCCCTTTACATTAACATCTCCTTTACTACCTCCCTGATAATCTTGATTCAGCTTCTGCATTCATTTTGCTAAACTGTTGTTTGAAAAGTTTACTCCATGATGGACATCGTCTCCTGTATATAGTATACTTTAGTCAACTAAATCGTGGATATAAGCATATCTAAGAGTGATTATGTGTATTATATGTGAGGTTCTATCTTGAGTGTGAGAGTTTCCTTTGAAGTTTCTCTGTGACAATTTCTCCTTGTCAAAGAGACAGTAAGCATGGTGATACCTTGAGCAATACCAGCTCAGTTCTAATAACTGTGTTTGGAATAAAAAATTGATGTAAAAGAACAAATGATAACCAAGCCTAGTTCTGCTTTATGACATCCCAATGGAATGATCATCGTGGATGTTGACTTTCTAAATCAAAAGAAAGCTTTGTCAGTGAGAGTACCTGATGATATAATTAGGTATTTGATCATATGCAATGTTTGAGGCTGGTTTCATTCCTTCAACTAACACTTAAAAGCAATACCAACCTTTTTGGTTTACACTTTAAAAAATCGGGTGGGTCAAGAAACGAAAATGTTTCCTTTTTCTTTTAACTTTTTTTCTTTTCTTCTGATCCCTGGTGATTTGATACAAATCAATCACTGAAAATACTTTGAGAAATCAGATGTACCCGTCGGGTTGCAAGCATTCAGAGCACTTCTGTGCCCATGTACAGACAGGTTAAGATACACCAACCTGTCAATTTCAATACTTCTACAATATTCATCCTCCCATTACATCTGAAACATACTTGCCTAGACAGCTGGAAGACACGGAGGAAGAGACGTGTAGTTAATTTCTTCACCACAATCTCAGGTGTTTTGAAGGATAGGCAGTTGGCTCTCAGGAAAGTTGACTTTTAAATAATAGTGAGGGTGGTTAATAAAATTTATGTTGGATAGGCTCAAAATCTTCCTCTCACTTTAAATTGGTTTCACTTGCATTTACTTTTTAAGTTTAAATTTTAAAATAATTACAGAGGTTCCCAATGACAGTGCGAAGAGCTAGATCTCTCAAAACCATAACACAAAGCACTCACGGCTATTATGAATGCAAATGTAATCTAGTAGCCAAAGCAGGAATATGAACTTCCTAATGTTCTAAATTTATTTTGTATTCATTTTCGTAAAGGTTACTTTAAGATGAATTCAACTATCTGGATCAGTATCAGAAACCTTTTAATATCAACAGCCACATAATATTTAGGCTTCGGGGAATACAGTCTTTGTGAAACTATACAAAGCTGCAATTGTTCAGAGAGAACAGTGTTGATCATATGTAAACAAAGTGAGGATGGTAATAATAAAATAAAACTTCATTTACAAAGGCAGGCAATTGACTGGACCATATTTTCCAACCCCAGATCTTTCCAGTGTGATTTGCTAATGAGGTTCTTTTACCCATACTACTTTCCATACTCTTTTGGACTATTTCCTTTGCATAATTTCAGCAAGAAAGTTGATTTTTGTGAACTTTGCTCTTATCACAGTGATTCTAATCTACCAGTGAATTATGAATTTATTTGCAAGCAATAATGTTTTCTTCTTTCATATCTTTAGTTCTAAAACAGATAAGAAAATACATTCACTTTTTTTGTCATTTATGTCTAGTGACTTACAACTTGAAGATTGATGCTTGACATATAACGAGTCCAATACAACATAATATTCTCATCCCAAGTCAGAGTAGCTTAATGCATAGATTCAAATGAGTCACATCTGTGTTCAGAGTAAATCCCTGCAAATCAATTATAAAAAGAGCATCCAAAGATGTCTTATATTTGGCCGAGAATGCGTGAAACTATGCATTTGAAAATCTGTGGCAGGTACTGAGGCCTCATGATTCCAAGCATACTAATGAGATTTCAGAGGTACAGGACAGGAACTCGGTGCCCATTCCAACCTGCAGGTGTAACAACAGGAAATTGAACACTAATTGATTACTGGCAATTGAACACGAATCGATTACTGGCTGCTCAGTGGCATGAAGTAGTCTATAGCAGAGTCTAAGTGAATAAATAATCAAGTTCTGGTTAAACAGCAATGAAATGACAGGTTGCTCAGAAAAGGCCTGTTACCAAGACAGGTTAGAGCTGTGAGTCCCTTCCTGCCCCAGGAGGAAACGAGAGACAGGGTTATGTTATTACCCCATGACACGTTTCCTCCAGGAGCCTGGAATTGCTGCCACAAACTTCCTTCAGGGGGAAGCAGGGGAGGGAGGTAATCTCAGTTTAACAGACTGGGAAATGATGTCCCCGAGTGGCTTAGTGACACACTGGTGAGTTTGTTTGCTTCAGCCCTGGAGCTCCTCCTGGGACAAAACCTGGACGACTTCCTAATCTGCTTGCCTTCAACTGTGTTACAGCCACCAGTACTTATCTGACTTGGGCTGCGCCTGGTGAGGAGGATAAGGAGAATAGCTGCTACCACTAGTTGTAAACTTATTAGGACTCAGGTCTGTGCTGTGTTAGATGTAACGTTATCCCATTTAGAAGTGATGGGGGGTGGGGGGAGAAGGGTAAGTACACAGATGTTTAGTTGAAAGATGTAGAAACTGAGGCTATCAATGTCAAGGAGCTTGGCCATTTGCAACTTTTTTCTTTTTAGGATTCCAAAGGGGTTTTTTTGTTGTTGTTACTGTTTTGCCTTAGCTGACATAGCTGTTCTGATCTACCCTAGCAGCTCTGTGTATGTGTGTGTGAGTGTGTGTGTGTGTCTGTGTCTATATGTGTGTGTGTGCTGAAATGTGGTGATGCTATTCTGTCTTGTGTATCGGGCTCAGAACTGAGTACATGACCTAATTAAGTTGTCCCAGAATGACCAATGTGGCTTTTATGACATAGATTAATTATCTAGTTGTTGGGGACAGCTAGGCTTACCTAGTTTTGCTTGTCTTACTTCCTCATTAACTCCTATAGGAGAGCCTAAGTGCTTTGTGAATTTAAAGAATTCCAAAGCTCCATCATAGCAACAAAAGTCCAGGCACCAGTGGCCCGCATCTGTAATCCTAGCTACTCAGGAGGCTGAGGTCTGAGGGTTGTGGTTTGAAGCCAACCAGGGCAGGAAAGTCCATGAGAATTATCTACCAAAAAACTATCAAAAAAAGCCAGAAGTGGAACTGTGACTAGAGTGGGAGAGTGGTAGCCTTGAGCCAAAAGAGCTCAGGGACAGTGCTCAGGCCCTGAGTTCAAGCCCCAGTACCAGCATCTTCCACCCCCTCCCCCACCAAGAGTCAGTTATTAAGAAAAATGATTTACCCACTTATATCTCAATAGCTTGGTAATCCTTCAATGAGCAGTCATCCTCGGATTCTGGTTAGTACCTAGCAAGCACCTGATGATCTTTATACCTGCTACAATCTGGAAGATGCTTTTAGAATAGTCTTGAATGATCTTCAGTTCCATCTATTAAACTCCAGGGTGATGAAACATTATCACTAAAAGCAAGTAGGAAGCTACGAATTTGATATTCTTACAATATTTCTAGTTTTATAATTATTTCATGGATGAGAGAGCCATTATCTGATAACATCCAGAAATGTGAAAATTATTCATTTCATACAAGCAACCCGGGTCCTGTTGTAGTTTTTGATTAAAATGAAGACTTACCAAGTTTTATTCCTCAAAGTATGATCGCTTCACGGGCAATTGAAATCGGCTAGTTCCATTGTTGGGTTTCTAATTCCAGAGCTTATAATAATATTTTTTTTGGAGTCAAACATGACATAATGTTAGATCTCCTGCAGCTAGGAAAGATGATAAAGTGTTTTAGCCACAGCAGGTGCATTGCAAAAATCCTTTATTAAAAAGAGCTGCCATACATATGCTCAGAGTGTGATGGATTGTGCAGAAATTAAGAGTGACATGCTATGAATTTACAGCATTAACTTTTCCCCCCTAATTAAAGCAATGGGAATGGCCTCTACACAGAATCTGGTTGGAGTTAGAAAAGAGGATGATTGTATTCCCTAGTACTCCAGAGGATGAATTCTTGACCCTGTACTCTCACAAGAAGAGTGCTGGAATTAAACTAAAAGTAGATGACAAAAGGCAACTGACATGATTTAATTAAAAGCCTCTCTCTTCTGTTATACCTTGACTTCTACTTCCAACTTGATAGGTGGGTATCTGCCTCCCCTGCCCCCCTCCCACCCCGCTTCATGTGTAATTAGATTTGGTAGTGTAGCTGTCCTGTTGGCACAGAAAACTCTCCTATCACACAGAATGGCTGACTTCCAAACATCAGAAGGATTCACCATAATTCCAGTAGTGATGGAATGTTAGCAGTGACTAAGACAAGCCAGCACACAATTACCTACCAACATCTTTCGTGACTTCTAGTGAAGGAGTTGAAAGAGTTGGCTTCTTTTGTATATTCCTTTTAGCACAGAGGGAGATGAAAATCTTTTACATCTATGTCTTCACAATTGTGATACAAGAATAATAGTCTCATATATATGTATATATACATACACACACACACACACACACACACACACACACACACATATATCACCAGCTTTTGGAAGAGAAGAGATAAAAAGTCACAGTGGAGCACTCCTGGAACACAGCTACACAGGAACAGTAATATATCCCCCCAAAGCATAGACTTTACAAGTTATCAAATCCCTGGGCCGCAGACATATATTTATTTCCTCATGAATTGTAACATCTTTCCTACACTGATCCATAGAGGGGCATTCTAGTATCTCCTTTATTCAGAAGCTTTACAGTTTTTTTTTTGGTTGTTGTTCCTAGAAATAGAGAGAAAAGACACATTCATGCTTTTTCACTGTCCTCTCCTTCCCATGGTAAGCTTTAACTTTTTTACTCTTCTTTAAATTCATTAATATTTTGCCTCCCAACAAATCATTAACTGTTATGGTTTGCCTTTTCTTGTGTGCATCATTATGAAGAGGATGGTCATCAGAACTGGTAGTAATCTTGGGCACATTCCTAATTAAATCTTCTTTCTTTTCTTTGAAATAGGGGTTACTACCCACAAAAAAATTATTTGGGCTGGGCACCAATGGCTCACACCTCAAATCTTGGCTACTCCAGAGGCTGAGATCTGAGGATCTCAATTTGAAGCCAGCTAGGGTAGGAAAGTCTGTGAGACTCTTATCCCCAATTCACTACTGACAAGGCCAGAAAGAAAACTGTGGCTCAAGTGGAAAAGTGCTAACCTTGAGGACAAAGAAAAAGTTCAGGGACAGTGCCTAAGCCTTGAGTTCAAGCCCAAGGGACACACACACACACACAAACATGTTCTGAAGATGAAGTAAAATTCTATGTGCATACCTCATATGGGGTTAGCCACTAAATATTAGCGATGAATATTTACTATCATATATTATCAATGAATGGACCTGAGTCTACCAGGGGTATTTAAGTATTACACTTGCAGACTATCTAAATTGGTAATAAAATGTAAGAACATGAGAAGGGTTTGGTCTGAACCTATCTCAGGAGAATGAGTCTTTCTATTCTTATGTTTCTTATATTTTATTCTTATATTCTTATATTACTCTTGTCAAAAGTCTTAGCACTAGAATAGTGATATCACAAAGAGAGAGAGAGAGAGACAAATGTGATGAAAGGAAAAGTAAAAAGTTTAAAAAAAGAGAAGGTAAAGAGCATGAATTCCAGGCTGTAAAGAATAAGAAGAAATAAGGACACCATAATTATAAAGTTACATTTTTGTCTTTCTCTTCAAACCAGCAGTCTATCTGACTTAATATAACTTAATCCACTTAATAAGACCTAAAATTCCTGTTTATATGTTCTAAAGAACATATAAATATTCTCTTACCATGTGCTTTTGAATTATGTCATTGCTAAGTATAAATACCCTTTCTGCCAGATGCTGATAGCTCATTCCTGTAATACTAGTTTACTCAGGAGGCTGAGATCAGAGGATTGTGGTTCAAAGCCAGCTTGGGCAGGAAAGTCCCTGAATCATTTATCTCCAATGAACCCAAACGAGCCCAGAAGTGGATGTGTGGCTCCAGTGGTAGAGTGCCAGCCTTGAGAAAAAAAGGTAAGGAATAATGCCCATGCTCTGAATTTAAGCTCCAATACTAGCACAAACAATAACAACAATGACAACAGTAAACAAATATTCTTCTTTCCCCATACCAAAATCCCATCTGCCATTATTCTATTCAAACATCAATGGCTTCTTAGAATCCACAGTTTAAGGATGACAAAAACAATTCATTTCAGATACTTTCTTCTAGTCACTGGTGATAGGCAATTATAGTGCCTGTATAAAAAGAGACCTAAGTCTCTATCTAGATTCAGTAGGAAAGAATGATTCATGTCTCTCCCATGCATGGGAAGAAGGATTATAGTTTCCAGTAGCAAGCATTTCTGTCTCATGTGACCTTTACTATTGATGGCATTGCATTAGTTACTAGGAAATCTTATTGTGCCTTCAGTTTGCTCTTCTGTAAGGTTATTTTACCTTCACCCCAAACTTCTTATGGAATTAAGTTATTGTTTTTCTTTCTAGTATTAGCAGTTCTACCTGACTGCCTTCTGTTCTGTAAATACCTGGTGGTTATAAATCAAGTGATTGACATCCACAAGTAAAAATTAAGGTGTTTGAGAGTACAGAAGCTGGGCACCTGGTGTCTCTTCCTTTCCTGTAGAAAGTTTGCCTAAATACTCAGAACATCAACCTCAGTAGCCCTCAGGGTGCTTTTCATGGGAAGTCATACATTTCCCATGCACACATCTCCCAGACATGCCTGGGGCAGTTTGCTGAGATCAGTCTCTGAAATAGAATTGCTCAATTTGTATAGTTCAGTATCATTTTCTCTGTCCTGAAAAGCATGCGCTAGAGCAGGCCAGAAACAGCAGAGCTAGTGAGAGGAAATAGACATCTACTCATCTCCACAGGAGTCACATTGAAAAGGGTGTTCAAAGCCAGGGCACACAGGAGCTTAGACTTAGAAAACATCACAGCTAGCTTGGAAAGCCAGCAACTACACAAAGGGGAACCATTCAGCTTGCTCTATTCCCCACGGCTTCTCTCAATGAGTTTATACAAAAGCACAAAGAACCCACATAGTAGGGCATGCTGACAGCTGTGAGGAGACTCTGGAAACTTCACAATTCCTGAATGTAGGTGTTAGAGAGGCAGGCTTCATGTTGGGGTATATAAGTGAGGGTGAATGTGTGTATGAAGATACAGATGGCTTAAGAGCAACCACCTCAATTTTGCTTACTAATTCACCACAAGCTAAAGAAGAGTGAAAGTATTCACTCATGAAATAAGTAGCTGAGAGTTTATTTGGGCTAAGAACAGAAGGAATCTGGGTTTCCATGTTGAAGGTTTACATTTGTCCAACTAGACCAAGGCTTTTCAATCTTAGAACTGTTGACATTTCAGGGTGGCTAAGTCATTGTTTTAAAAGAGAGTTTAGCACTTACGCAATGTTAAGGTGATTAGCGGCATTCCTAATCTCTTCCTGTAAGGTATCAGTACCATTCACTCTGAAATGAGTCAATATAATTGTCTCCAGCTATTACCAAATGTGCCCTTGGGTAAAAATTCACCTTCGGATGCCAGGCGCCAATGACTCATGCCTGTAATCCTAGCTACTCAGGAGGCTGAGATCTGAGGATCATGGTTCAAAGCCAGCCCAGGCACAAAAGTCCAAGAGACTCATCTCCAATAAACCACTCAGAAAACCGGATGTGGCACTGTGGCTTAAGTGGTAAAGTGCTAGCCTTGAGCTGAAGAGCTGAGGGACAGGCCTAGAGTTCAAGTCCCACAATTGAAAAAAAATAAGATAAAAAAAAATTCATCTTCTGCTGAGAATTATCAGATTAGACTTTTCTCTTTGACTTGCCTGAGAATGAAAGCAACATCAACACAAGACCCTTTGTTGATATAATTTCACAAATTACATACCTGCACCTGTATTTTTTTTTTTTTTTGGGTCCGGTCGTGGGGCCTGAACTCTGGGCCTGGGCGCTGTCCCTCAGCTCTTCAGCTCAAGGCTAGCGCTCTACCACTTGCCATAGTGCCACTTCCGGCTTTTTTCTTTTTGCTTATGTGGTGCTGAGGAATCGAACCTAGAGCCTCAGGCATGCAAGGCAAGCGCTCTACCACTGAGCCACCTTCCCAGCCCACCTGCACCTGTATTTTGTCATTCAGCACAGCCTTAAAACAAATTTATATCTCTCCTAAGCCACAATTGTGATTAATTTCCTTAGTATATTAAATACTTCTAAAGAATATAGGATGTTAATATTGAAGTATATCAGCTTACATTAATCAATGTATTATTTTTTATGTAGGCAAATATATATCCAAACACAAATCAGTTATAACCATAAATCAAGGCCAAGCTAGCAGTATATCTAAGTTGGAAATGAGTCTACATAATAAATAAAAACACAAAAATATTTTAGAATAAGTATGTCCCTTACTGTATCTGTTCTGGGAATTGTTATAAATTGAAAAAAGAAAGAATTACATAAAATACATACAATGGGAGCTAGATATACACTACATTGTACCTGTCAAAATATCCCAGTGAAAATAGATTTATGAGCAGGTGTTGTTCATCATTGTTGTCATTAATCTGGATTTACAAACATCTTGACTTTCTAATAGAAATGGTGAGGGAAAAAATTAAATAAAATCCTGGATTGCATTAACTGCACGATAAAGCAAAGTTAAAAATGCAGTAAAGCTGAGTGTCAGTGGCTCAGCAATCCTAGTTACTCAGGAGGCTGAGATCTGAGGATCATAGTTCAAACCCAGCCCCCAGGCAGGAAATTCCGTGAGTCTCTTATTTCCAATAAACCATTTAGAAAACCGGAAGTGGTACTGTGGCTCAAGTGGTAGAATGCTTGCCTTGAGCTGAAGAGCTGAGGGACAGTGCCCAAGCCAAAAGTTCAAGCCCTACGACTGACCAAAAAAATAAAAATTCACAGTGTTTCCTTACTAGCCATTACTTGTATTTATTTATGACTCAGCTATGACTCATTAATTCATTAGGCAGACATGGTAGGGGAGAGGACAAAGATGGGCAAATGATGTAAAGGAAGGCTTTTAACACATTTACATATTTCCCCTAGCACAAAGACAAGCATTTAGTCAAATTGTTTTTGCCAAGTAAATTGACTATTAATTTAGCAGGACAAGTCTGAATAAAGATTGTATTAAGTGTAGTTCTTATCACTTGGGAGGATAAAGAACAGAAACGTGAAATTACCTCAACACTATACTTAGACCAGATAATTTAGTAAGTAGTAATTCTACCAGATTCAATCATTACATTGTTCTTTCCCATTCTAAAAGCAAGGCCACTTTCTATCCAACTTAAATTTACTCTCAAACTCTTGACAGGTTTCTTAGGCTCACAACTTAAGTCTGTAACTTTCTTTTATTGTAAAAGAAAGGCTTCCTTTCTATGGACTCTTTTATTCTTAATGTGTTAGGTAGTTTGCTTGATAATCGAGCACCTGCAATATCTACAGTACAAATAAACTCATCTCTGTGCTGAAGTGGTCCTCTGTTCCCACTTCTGCAGTGAGGGGAATCTCACAGTTGCTGAACTGTCTCTTGGGCCTTTATTCCCAGTAGAGTCCATTTCAGTCCATAAGCATCTAGGCAGATTGTTCAAGACCCTCCACCATCCATCCTGAAAATACCCACACTAAGTCTGCTCAATTACATTACATGTAACCTATGCACAAGACTCATAATAATCATGTCTACATGACTTCTAATGTCCAGTACAACATAGTTATTCTATCATTTTGTTTCAGGGATAACAAAAAGAAAAATACATCCGTGTGTGTTCAGTAGAGTCACAATTTTCTCTTTTAAGTATTTTTTATCCCCAGTTGGTTGAATCTATGGGTGTAGAACCCATGAGTATGGAAGGCTGACTGTATAAACATGATAAGAATAGAAACAAGGTCAAGTGGCTGATGCCAATAATCCTGGCTACTTGAGAATCAGCAATCAAAAGAATGATGATTTGAAGCTAGCCTAGGCAAAATGCCAGCAAGAACCCATCTCAACCAATAAAACTTTATGTGTGTGTACCTGCATGTGCACACATGTGCTTGTGCATGTGTATGTGTGCACCTGTCATCTCTCTTGGCATAAGAAAGCTATCAGCAGGAAAATACACTAATACATATATTGCAGTTATTCCTACTGAAGAGATTACAGAGCCTTTTCTTCTTTACTCTTTGTACCAATGTTTAACCAGTTGTACTTTTAGAAAAAAGGAAATAAATTTAAGACAACACAGCTTCGTACTTTCTTGCAAAATACAAATAACATGGAAATGAAAAAAAATGAACACTTGGGACACTCAATAGTAAATGCAAGGTGGCATTAGCTCTGGGATGGGACAAACATGGTAGGACAAGCTTCTGGGAAAATCTGAGAAGGGAATGGATGGGCCAGGGATGCTCTGAGACAATGTTCCTCTTAAGTTGGAAGACTTATTGGGGACTTGTTTCTGGTAATGGAAGGCTAGGATACATTATCAAATAAATCTTATCTAATATCAAAATTATCAAATAAATGATCAACTTTAGTAAGTAATGACCAAGATAAAAATTGGAAGTAAACCTTACAATTATGCACAGAAGAGAAGTTATGCCCTAAGCTCATTTGCTGTTGATCTTTTCAAGTACTCATACTCAGGGAGAATTCAGAAGTCAAGGAAACACTCACATTGGTCCAACAGGAATCACATCACACAATGGTTTGGGATTTTAAAAAGCTACACAAACAGGTAAAGGGTCAAGGGGAGACTTATGAAAACCCTACATAAGTAGAAGGTAATTAAAATAAAAAGAGTTATCAGTGCCACAAGAAACCAATAAAGCAATGGAGGAAAGTCAGTGAAATGAAAGACTCATCTTGGAATAAAAGGGTAGCAGTATGTATGAGTCAAGCGGAAAAGGTCAGATAATGTGATGTCAGGAAAATGAACCCTTAGATATGTACTTTAATGTTTTTTTCTTTCATGCATGTGTTTCTAATGCATTTATAAGATTATCTCTTTGTTGCTTTGTAAGTCCCTCCCCCACAGTATAACCCCTGCTTTCACTATATTTGATGTCAGTATAACTTGTGGAGGAGATGGGGAAAAACCAGTTGTTTAAGGATACAGGTGGACCTGTTGCAACAATGAGAAGTACAAGTTGTCATGTCCAAAACGAGCTTTACAATGTCGGTGCGGGGAGGTGGGAAGGGGGGGAAGGAGGGAGAAGGGGGGGAAGGAGAAGGATTGGGATTGGGGGGGGAGGGGGGAGGCTGGGAAGGGATGTGAAGGGTAAACAAAGGAGGAGGCTGCAATGCTTGGTAAGAAATGTACGCATTATCCTGCCCATGTAATGGTAACCCCTCTGTACAGTATGTTCACAAATAAAATAAAATTAAATTAAAAAAAGGGTAGCAGTGACAAACTTCTAGTCACAATGGACCTAGAAAGCATGCCACCCCTAACAAGAGTGAAAGAGATAATATCACCATAAATATTTCATTTTAGAAGGTATAAAGAAAAGTTATAAATGGAAGAACAGGACAACTTTAATAAGGGAAGAACCAGAAAATTATTTTGAAAGATGCAGACTACTGAAGTTAATTTTGGAAAAAAGACCCAAAGTGATCACCTGAATATTTCTTTTTTTTTAATTGTGAAACTACTGTACAGAGGGGTTACAATTAATTACATGGGTAAGATAATGAGTACATTTCTTATCAAGCATTGTAGCCTCCTCCTTTGTTTCCCCTTCCCATCCTTTCCCATCTCCCCCCTCTGTCCCCCCCCCACCAAAGTTGTAAAGTTCGTTTTCTACATAATGACTTGTACATCTCATTGTTGCAATGGGTCCACCTGTATCCCTATTTAAACGATTTGTTTTTTCCCTTCCCCTCCACAAATTATACCAACATCAAATACAGTGAAAGCAAGGGTTATACTGTGGGGGAGGGACATACA
>NW_012267228.1:15061190-15172251 GCF_000151885.1 Dipodomys ordii
CCCCCCCCCGCACCGACGTTGTAAAGCTCGTTTGAGTCTCATGGACTTTTTTTGCCTAGGCTGGCTTTGAACCGTGATCCTCCAACCTCTGCTTCCTGAGTAGGTAGGATTACAGGCATGATTCCCAGTCCACAATTTTTCACCTGTCATTGATACCTCAACAATATGGGAAATGTAGTAAGCTCCATTTTCAAAAAGAAGGTGAAACCTCATTAAAAAGGATTAAAAAAGTGGGATATAATGGTAAGAAAATTGTTACAAACTTTCATTGATGGGAAAGAGGCAGAAACCCAGCCAGAACATAGCTAAAATATGACCAAGCAGAGAGAGTTTCTCCAGAGGTGGAGGCATGTATATTCATTCCATTCTCAGTAGCCTTTGAAATGGCCCACACTTTATGATAATGATACTGTAAAGAAATTCACAGACAAATTATGCAAAAAAGGAATCCAGAGCAGCACAAATCAGATTCTTCATGCCAGCAATTATGGGGCAAATTCTGTAACTCCCAATTGTGGGAAAAGTTGGGGAGACTGTTAGGGTACATACAATGAAGATTTTGAAACAAGTTCTATAAAGACTGTGTGCCTGAGTATTTCATATACCTGTTTACCACACGGATTTGATCACATCCACATGTCAAAATTAAGTAGTTGTAATCAGGCACTGGTGGCACACATAGACATGCAGACATAGACACAGACCCCCCCATCTCCACACAGAACTGAATCTGTAAAAGATTATTGTTATTATTTTTGAATCTGTAAAAGATTATTGTTATTATTTTTGAATCTGTAAAAGATTATAAAAAATACTTGCTCAATAGTAAGTAGAAGCATGGGTTTCTATTACATTCCATGTCTAGCTTATTCCTGAGATCAACTTTTAATCACTATCATTTAATGCCTATATAATTAACTACATATGTAAGACATTTGGCATACATTACATCCATTTTAACTGAAACCACTCCATTAAGATAAAGCCTCAATCCCCCTTTTTCTGGTCTTAAATAGTGACTGGTTTGGTGGCACCTAAAGCTAGTTCTTGAAAGAGTTTGAGCAATTATAAGCTGCTAAGGAATCAGTAAATGTTGAAGTTTGTCAAAAAAAATAAAAGAAGTGAAATATTACAAAGGCAGTTGCTATTAATTTTTAAATAATTGGTAGATCCTAATTCTGTCAGCACAAAGCTACATGTATATTCTGCTTCATTTGATGGGAGTGAACTTCAAAAAGAGATGAAGTCTTTTTAGTTTTGTGCCTCAAACAAAGATAATTTGCTTGAAATCCAGGAAAGGAGACTAAATCACAAATATTGTTATTGCACATATATTTTTTTTCACTTAATCCTGATTTGCAGTTCAGTGAGAGACAAGTAGTTCAATCCTCCATAGTACAGTGAAAGATGAGGCATTACTGTGAGGTCTTCCTATGGCTTGGTTATGTGAGCTGCTGCTACTGTCACTGGCCTATGAGAGACATTACCATGTGTGTGTCTCATGGTTTCAAGTAAGGATTTACCCAGTAGAGCAGCACAGACATCTGGGTAGTACTTGGATAAGTAAATGTTTATTAACGAAACCCAGAATTTACCGCGGACTACGTTTTAAAGTATTATCTCATTTCTAGCAAAACTGCTACCTTGGGACCATATCTAGTAGCCTTCCCCAAGGGGAAATGGACTTCTCTCTTGTGGCTTTGGCTGCAGTGTCATGAATCAGGGCCTTCCTAATTGTTCATTCTGGGTGAATATTGCAGTCATGATGAAAGAATATTATATACAGTGTGAAAATGTCAATGTGAAAATGTGAAATCTACTAGCATGTTCCAAAAGTTACTCTGAACACCCATCATGTAGTCAGTTCTTTGCATCAAACAAAATACTGAATGGAATAATATTCACCTTTCCTCAGTCCTGTTAAGATTCCCAAGCCACAGACAAATAAATGGTGGGTACTATAGAGTACAAGGAAGCAAAAGAGCCTATATCTACTTTGGAAACTTACATACCTTTTCCAAATCATAGACTCACACTTCAAATCTTTTAATAAAACATCTCTAAACCTGACCAAACTGCCGGAAAGAAATTTGTAATGAAAGGTTACCTTTGTATCGCTTCCCATTTTTTACCTCATTACTATGACAAAAAGTGTATTAGTGTCTGAACATTTCATCAGTTATGAGCACTGTGGCTGTAGGCAGCTCATAAAATGGAAATTGGTGACTGGTCGGCCTGCTCATTTGCATTAGTGCCACACCCACAATTGTTTAATTTGCATTGTATTTGCATATTTCTTATGCTGGGTGAGGGGGAGAGGGTTAAGGAACTTGGTTGGTGGTAGTAGAAAGAATTGTTTTAATGTGGTTTCAGAGCTGATTTTGAAACTGCCTTTGCATAGGTAAAAATTAACAATAGTGTTTAATATTAAGTTGTTCTAAAATAAGGTTACATATCCTTTTCTTCTGTGATTGAAATTTAGGTCCTATCTTCCAAAATCTATTACAATGTTTCATTGGATAAATTATCTACTTGTATGGATCAGATAACGGAACTATGTCTCATGTGCTATTTGAAGTGTTTGTAGGGGAATATGTACCTTGTCACATGAAATTGATCTGTGCAGATGATGGTAGCAAATCAACAGCTTTTTTTTTTCTCCTGTGTTATAGATCTAACCAAGTAGGGAGGGGCTACAACTATTCCCCAACACAGGTGCTGCTTTGGTTGATAAGGATTTTTTTCTGGCAATCATCTTGATATCTACAATGTCTGTTATGTGAGACAGGTACTGTGGTAATTTGCATGGCCTACTTACTACAGGAACACACAAATACAAGCATTGGCATTAGTTGTCTACAAGGCCTAGGATGGAATGTTCACTCACTCGTAGGCTAGCTGTTAGGTCTGGAGCCTATATATGATCTCTAATATACCCCAGGAGGCCTTTGATTAGGGCACAGGGCATACAAGTGACTCCTGTGTGACTTCTGTTCCTTGGCCTCAAACCCAGGGCACCTCCTTAGTTTCTGTAATGAGTGTTGCATCAGCAAAGTTTTCAAGTGCTACGTCTACTCTTAGTGCTCTGAAACTTCTCTTCATCAATACTTGTCTTAGAAGCATTATATAGAGTCTGGGAAAGGTACTTGAATTACTGTGAAATGATACCTTACATGGGTGTTACTATCGTTATTCTTGGTTTCAAGACCCACATTGTACACCACAGCCAATTCTCCAGAAACAAACTGATATAAACTGATTTGAGCTAGCCAGGGCAAAGACTAAATCCACATGTTCTGCCTCTCAGGGGCAGCCCACAAAGGTCCATTGTTAGAACACAGATGACAGTGATAGAGAACCTGTGGACCAGGAAGTCCTGAGCAACTGGGATCCTCACTGCAGCAGATAAGAGGAAGATTGATAGGTTACTGAAGAAATAGGCAGTGAGTTCTTCTATTTTCACCTTGGCAAATCCTCCAAAGCAGAAAAGTCCATCTTTGTAAATACTCTTCTTAAATACTATGGCTAATTGCATTTCAAGAGGAGTGGATCAAGTAGACTCATGTGTCAGATAAATGTCAACCCACTATTTGTCTCAGTGTTGAGAAAATAATTTAATAGATTTGAGGGTTAGAAAAAGGGAACTGTTAGGTAGATGGGGATAAAAAGAGATGGCTATACCTTGTGGCTGATCACATATGGCCCATTATAGTGCTTCATGTTCCCATAATGCCTTGGGCTCCTGCTCAAATGCTGCTTCTTCTTCCCATAACACCCTGGGTGCTCAAGCAACCAATGAAGAGAGCCCAGGAGGCACAAAGCCTAGGGGAGGGGATATGGGAGGAGCCATGTGTTATAATAACTGTCCTCTGAGAGGACTTTATTAGACTTTTCTTTGAAGTCCCTCTCTTTGGAGAGTCTCCCTATTTTGCAAATTTCCTTTCATTTTCAAATAAACTTGCTCTGTCTGCTTTAGACACTTTCCTGCCTTTTAACTCTTTAATGGGTGGAAAAAATGACTCCCTATCCCTAGATGGTATACCATTCTATCTCCCATCTCAACTTCTTCTCCACATCCTGAACCCCCATGAAGGCAAAAACAAAAAACCTCACTAAATAACATGACCTCATTTACTGGCCATCTGAACCTTTGGTGGACTCAAAGACACACCAGAAAATGCATAGCCATGATCCTCAAAGTAATTATATCTAAATCAAAAGGAAAAAAATACTCAGAGGCAATTAATAGATGATATATTTTACAAATATTTTAGATCTCTGCATGCCAAGGCAGCCAAAAGCTTTCATTGGGTAGAAGGAAGTGTGCTTTCAAGCTAAATAGAAGTTCAACAGAATTTAAATGTCTTTCAATACTTGGCTGCTTATATTGTCATTTATTTGCCACATGTTTCTCTCCCTTCCTGGAAAAGCAAGCCTTAAACATGGTATTAGAACAATTGGAGAATGCAGAAGATGCCCAAACTTGCCCTTCTCTTCTGTGCCTTCTCACATCCAGATGAGCTCTGAGCTGGTCTTTCCATTGTATCCTCCTAAGGGGATAGTCCGGAATGGCACAAACTAAATCTCTCCTCTTACAGACATTTAGAAATACTAATTCATTTCCACTTACAGGAGCTGGATTCAGATAAAAGGCTCACATAAACATCCTGACCCAGGGTGGTTCATCTCAGCCAGCTGTCATGGGGTAGAGACAGCTTCATCTCCGGTTGGTCTCCCCAGCAGCCTAACTGTGGACAGTTGGAGCAGGGAGTGAATGGAGCTGGGAGTCTTACTGGACAATGCTATAGTGCAAAGTGTGAATACTGCGTCTCTGTGGATTGGGCTTTGATTTTTGACAACCCCACCCTGTGAATCTGTCCAAGTTCCTCAGCCTGAATGTCAGTTCCTGAGTTCATAGTATCTCAGTGATATATCTTTGTAATTGGTATTTATATGAACAATATTCAGGATGCTGGTTAAGTAGTAATCATGAATCCTGGTGGGATGAAAATCAATGATATTTTATGCATTGTGCTTATTTTAGAAATTTCCAGTATTACCTATCATTCCTTATATTCATTATATTATTATGATTTTTAGATGGCACACATGCATGTACTGATTTTCCTTAATGAATGACTGTGATCCAGGCAAAGTCTGCATTTCTTTCTCGAAAACAGGATATGCATATATCTGTTTTTTGTGAAGTCAATTTCCTAGTCTTTTGAATATACTCAGCAGCTAGTACAGAGTGGGGTATATTGCCAGTTTTTGGTAAGTACACAATGAATGAAGGAATGATCAGTGGAATGTAGACAAGGATGAATTCCACACCATGGTTTTTCAATTTTGGTACTGTTGACATTTTGAGTGGAATAATTCTTTGTTGTGGGAGTGTCCTGAGAAGCATGTTTAAAAATATCTGTGATCTTTACTCCTTTCAATTGTGGCAACCAAAATAGCCATCAGACACTGTCAAATGCCCCCTGTGGACCAAGCCATTCTCAGTTTGAACCTCTGTATTGATTGACAGCATAGGGATGGCTGCTAGTACAAGGGGTGGTACATAAAAGGGATTAAATAAACATTGATACCATTGCTTATTATACTTGCTATTGCTTACAGCTATTTTGGATGTTTCATTTTAAAGATGACCTTCAGATGGATTGGAGAAAGCACTCACTAGGGCTTTCTAATGGGAAGGACTGTTTGATGGTCCTGCAGACCCTCTCCTAAGGTTCGGTAATTATTTTCCCCTTCAGGATAGTTATTTGGGTATGGGTAAAAGAAAAAAAAACACTAACTTTGGTTTTGAGCATCCCTAGTGGAAACCTGGCCCTTAGTTTACCTAAAAAAATGTGACACATTATAATTTTTCGGTGGGGTTCCCATTAAGTCAGTGGGGAGTCAATGAATAAATCCATACACAGATTTGAAAATGTAACCTTGGATGTGATCCACTTGTTATATTCATGAGAATTATAATGATTGCCTGTATGTGGATACATTTCTCTTTTCCCTCCCCTTTAACAATTTAAAGGCATATACAATTAGCCAGAGGTAACTTCTTGGTCAAGAAAGCAAAGTGAAAAAATGAAATTTAGAAGTTACTTTTGAAAATGTCACCTTCCCTTTACTGTTGAACTATGCGGCCACTCCTATATCTTCAACTGAACAATGGGATTTCTTTGTGGTCAGGAAAAAGAGATGCTGTGCCTTGAACTAGAATTAGGTAGCTTGGGGGTTCTCTCTTTTTTTTTTTTTTTTTTGGTCCGGTCGTGGGGCCTGAACTCTGGGCCTGGGTGCTGTCCCTCAGCTCTTCAGCTCAAGGCTAGCACACTACCACTTGAGCCACAGCGCCACTTCCGGCTTTTTTTCCTGCTTATGTGCTGCTGAGGAATCGAACCCAGAGCCCCATGCATGCAAGGCAAGTACTGTACCACTGAGCCACCTTCCCAGCCCCAAGGGGTTCTCTTGAATGTATTTGTCAGTTGTGAGGCTTGAACTCATGGCCGGGGTGCTGTCTCTGAACTCTTTTGCTCAAGGCTAGTGGTCTACCACTTTGTGCAACAGCTGCATTACTGAATTTCTGGTGGTTAATTGGAGATAAGAGTCTCACAGGACTTTTCTGCCTGAGCTGGCTTTGAACCATGATCCTCAGATCTCAGCCTCCTGAGTAGCTATGATTACAGGCGTGAGCCAGTGGTGCCCAGCTTTTCTTGAATCTTTGGGAAGGATGTGAGTTACTTTCCTCATGAATTGTACATAAGTGGGTTACCACTTCAGACTACTTCTGCCCTTTGCCTACGGTTCAAAATAATCAACTAGATACTTTAGCATAATAGGTACTCAATAAAGAGTCTAGTCTGTATTCTTCCACACAAGCAACTACTGCTCTAACAGCAACACTAACAACAGTTCTTCTACCATGAAACACCTATTTCTACTACAGGTTCTGATACTCCTAATACATATTAATATAGTTACTATCACTACCCGGTCACAGCAACTGGCATTTCTACCACATCACCATGAAAGCCATGGCCGTGGTGGAAGAGTAACTCTATAAGTATTTTTTTCTATAAGTATTATAATCTGCCATCACCACCACTTCTAGAAAAATAATTGCGTTGGGAACTTATTTCCTGGATTTCACAACAGTCTTATGACATAGATATTCTAAAGCTGCTCATTAAAACAGAGGCTTAGAGGCATACAAATGTGCTCACAGAATATAATGTTCAGGTTGTGGGGAGCCCACGCATGGGATGGAATCTTGGATCTCCAGCTTAGTGATATGCTGCTCCACACTGTCTCCCATGTGGTCCCATGACCTTAGCCTGCATCATTTCAGGATATGGCCTTCTTCCTTATAGACTGCTGAGGTTTTGGTGAATAGTATATGATTGGTCCCTCTTATTTGCTTTCAGAGTGACAGTATCACTAAATTCTGTGAATGCAGGGCCGCAGGAACTCACACAGGGACACAGAACTGAGCGTCCAAGTGTGCACTCTGAGTTCCCACCAGGATGAAATTGGCCTCAGCTCCAGCCCACAAGTGATAATTGAATTTGTCTTCTCCTGGCCAGCAGGACAACGTGATGGAGATTAGCATCCAAACCAGCTATGAAGCCAAGTGCTTTTATTTAGACACTTGCCATTTTTGAAGGTTCCAGGCACTAGAACCACAGAAATGCTAGGTTAGATCTCTTCTAAAAAGAGGTGTGCTCAAGATAAAATATGGAGGGAGGATTAAGACGTGGGAAGAAAGGCTCAGACCTGTCTATAAAAGAACTATGGATGACCATATTATGTAACAATAATCATGTTATACAAACCCCAGGAGGAGGGTTATGAAATAAAGTCCCGAAACACTCTGCAACAGAAAACTATGAAGCCATTAAAACTGAAATATAGTCCGGTGCCAGTGATTCATTCTTGTAAACCTTGCTACTCAGGAGGCTGAGATCTGAAGATTGTGGTACAAACCTAGCTAGACAGGACTCTCGGTGAGACTCATTATCCCCAATTAATCACCAAGAAATCAGAAGTGGAGCTGTGGCTCAAGTGGCAGAGCACTAGTTGTAAGTAGAAAAAGTGAAGGGACAGCACACAGGCCCTGAGTTTAAGCTCCAGTACTGGTATGCGCACACATGTGTGCACACATGCATACACACACACACACACAGCAAAGCACAATTCTATAAGTAATACAAGTAATATTATAGTTAATGACACATCCTGTTATGAAACATAATACATTTAGAACATACACACAGAGTGTGAAATACTATATAGTATATCATGTATTATATCACAGACATTCTTCTTGTCTGTATACATTTTAAATGATAAACCAAAAATAAAGGGATTTATTTATAAAGCAATTTACTTATTTAGAAAACCAAAATAAATGTATTTATCATTTGGAGGAAATCTAAATGCAAAGGTGACATATATATTTGAATGACGTGGCCTTTCTTTAAATTATTTTCCATCTCATCTCAACTTTGCAAATTGTCTTTATGTATCATTTGCATGCCACAGTAGAAAAATCAAGCCCTTTCTTTTTAAAAACCTAAATCTCCTATCTGATCAGCCACGTTATTTGTTAGCTTTGATTCTGAACAACTGGTGGTTTCTCATTAAAGTCAAATCCTCCCAGAAGGAGATGGACTAAGCTGGCAGGTATAAAGGATGCCCTGTAAACTTCAGTGGCAGCTCACGTGCACATTGTTAGAGCAATTGCAATGCGTCAAAGACAACCATTTGGAAGGAAGCAATACTTATTTGGATACATAAAATATAAGCTAAATCCATTTTTATAAAAACAACCCACTTAAGTGAACACACAGAAAGATGCAGTCATAAACTTTTTAACCAAAAAAACACAACTTTATATAATTTTGAAATTAAGTCCTTCCTGTCTCCAATCTTGTCTCTCAGACCCAATTTGGTTTGCTGATCTATTTTCCTTCATCAGTTTTCTCTTTGAGCATAGAGCATTTAAGGCTCCTTTTTTTTTTCTTCCTAGAGGCCTGGAGGCATTTGAATAGGATGAATCAGCAAATGAGCTTAATTGATCCTGTTGGGCCCTCATGTATGCAAGGAAAACAAGGAGCGGCTGGCTCAGTCTTCCTCTGACAATGATCATTTTGGAAAAATACATTTCCACTTGATTTTATTTGATGGAGGAATATTGTGCCTCTGTATTATTTAGCATATCTGGACCACTCGATTATAAACATCCTCAAAATGAAAGACAGGTCTCCAGACCTCTGCCTGTCTGCATGCTAGAATGGCACTTGGTGATTTATCCTAGCTGTTTTTTTTCTTTTAAAGAGGTCCAGCATATTTGAAATACTTTCTTACAGATTCTTCCTAATTTTCGCTGACTCCATGGCAAGTATAAACCTGTGAGGGTGAGAAGAAAAAGACCTCTCTACTGAAGGATACAGAACTACCCTGAAGTTGATTTCAAACTTAGAACAAATAATATCGAGTCGTTTTTCTCAAGTGCCTTGAGATTCTCCTTGTCCAGATTTTCCTTTCCACCATTTTCTTAGGCTTCTAAGACTCAGTGAGTTGGTATTCTTTCTCATCCCATCCCTTCCTTCAAACAATCTTCAATATTGGAGATGTTGCCTTGCCGACTACCAGCCCAATACATGCACAGAGGAAAGTGCTTTGGTTAGTTCCTTTGCTTTGACATTTTCTGGTACTCAGTCACGAGACGTGGCATTATTGTCACATTATAGTGTGCTCTACTGGATGTCTCCCAATTCTTTCTCCCCTTCTTAAAACATAACCACATTCAAAATCACCAAGCAAGAGCTCACTCAGCACTCTTTGCTGACCACTTTGATGATTCATTCTCTGAGAGAATTAAAGCAATAACAAGTGAACTTCCATGAACCCCCCCCCCATTTTACCGTTAGTGTGTGTGTCCAATACATTGTCTTGCTTCTGGCTACACAGCTGTCCAGGTTCCTCTCCAAGGGCACCACCTTCTTTGTGCCCAAGAAAGAGCTCAAACTCTCCACTCTGCTCAAAACACTGCTGTGTCCATACGTCCTTTGCCCTTCCATCACCAATTTCTCTCTCTCTACAAGAGCCTTCCCCCTGAGCATTAGCTAATATTAATTATGCTTTCATTCTCAGCTCTGCATTAATGACTTGACTGGATTGTGTCACTTATTATTCTATTTGGACTATTGTGGAATGAAGCATCTATCCTTTGGTTCAACTATTGAAGCCCTCACCCCTGATGTGACTCTTTTTTTCAGATAAAGGCTAAATGAGTTCATAAGTGTGGGGGTCTTACCTGGTAAGGTGGATGTTCTTTTTTTTTTAATTTTATTTTATTTGTGAACATGTTGTACAGAGGAGTTACAATTACATGGGCAGGATAATGCGTACATTTCTTACCAAGCATTGCAGCCTCCTCCTTTGTTTACCCTTCACATCCCTTCCCCGCCTCCCCCCTCCCCCCCAAAGGTGGATGTTCTTACAAGAAGAGGAAAAGTCATCAGGAATGCACAGAAGAAAAGCCAGGTGAAGTCCTGGGCACCATTTGCAACACAGGAAACTTCAAATAGAAACCAACCTTGTCTTTGTCTTCATCTTAGATTTTCAACCTTTAGAACTGTGAGAACAGAGATTTTTGTTGCTGAAGCCTTCCCATCGTCAGCAGCCCAAGATGGCTAATACAGACTGCAAATGGACATTGCTATTTGGCCAGCCCAACATCTACTTCCTTGTCTTCTCCTAATGGAATCCTGATTGTTTTCTCTGGAGAACCACCTTAACTTTTAAATCACTGTCTGGAGTTCAGAGAAAGTTGACTTCACCCCCTGTGTTCAGAGGGCTAATCTCCGACTCAATGTTGGACAGTCAGTACACCCTGTTCCCTTGATCACAGTGACTGAAACTGAGGTAGTAGAAATCTGGATTTTTGTGGCAATTATTAAAGAAGACCTTTCCTTCTGTTTGCCTGGACCTGGGAGAATTCCATCTTGAAGCTGACTAATATCTTTACGAGGCTGCTTTTCACTAAAGCAGAACCAAGAGACAGAGAGAAACTGGGTTGTAAGGTTCTTTAGAACCCCTGGACCCAATTTTACATGAAAGATAAATTGGAAGAAAGTTCTGGAATTGTTTTAAAACTTACATTTATTTTAAAGATGATGTACAGAGGGGTTATAGTTACATAGTCTGGGTAATGAGTGCATTTCTTTTTGATGATACGCATTCCCTCATTTTGGAATTTTTATTCATAAGCCTGCTTGAATCAATCATCTTCATTCACTTAATTGTTTAATTTTGTTTTTAGTTTTTAAAAACACATTTCCAATTTCCTTGATAAAAATAAAGGTGGATTTGTCTCAGAACTAAGAATCTATAATATGCATTAAATTATACTAAGAAATATATTATATATCTTATGATAATAATAATTTAGTCAGCTGTTGGGCTTGAATTCAGGGCTTGGGTGCTGTCCCTGAGCTTTTGTGCTCAAGACTTGTGCTCTACTATTTGAACCACAGCTCTTCTTCTGGCTTTTTGGTAGTTAATTGAAGCTAAGAGTCTCACAGACTTTCTTGCTTGGGCTAGGTTCTAACTGTGATCATCAGATCACAGACTTCTGAGTAGCTAGGATTAGATGAGTGATCCATCACCTCCCAGCATAATGGATTTTTTTTTTTTACATGTGTGATAATAATGATGTCACAAGCAAGATGAACCTTTGCCTTCAAAGACATGTTCGAAGTGAAACCAGACCATGGAACAGAGTGATGATCGAAATCATCCCAAAGTGACTTATTCCTTTGGGGAAGGTTAAATGGAAAACCCTGTTGACTTTTTTTTTTTTTGTAGGTCGTAGGGCCTGAACTCTGGGGCCTGGGTGCTGTTCCTCAGCTCTTCAGCTCAAGGCTAGCGCTCTACTACTTGAGTCCCAGTGCCACTTCCGGCTTTTTCAGCTTATGTGGTGCTCATGTATGCAAGGCAAGCACTCTACCACTGAGCCACCTTCCCAGCCCACCCTTTTGACTTTTATAAGAGTACAATTCTGGTGGTAGCCAAGTGCAGCTTAGTGAAAGACAGGGAGAGGAATAACTGTAACTGTAAACTAGTCTTTAATATGTGCAGATCAATTGACTTTGCTGGTAAGGATCAGGTATTCCATGATATGCCCAGTGTAGAAACAAGGGTTATAGTTTGTAGGAGAAGACAGTCATAATTCTAAGCTATTAACAAAAATAATAGAGCTGGGGTCTGGAAGAGCTCGTTGCTTTGAATACCTACACTCCTTCCACTTAACCTAATTTAAGCAATGTCAGGAATTAGAACAGATCCCCTTCAAGTCTGGCATGCTTGTCATAACATGACATTTAAATAGAAGACATCCCTTCCCAAGAGAAATTCCTGCTAAAAAACTGTGCTATTTAATGGAGCGAAAGATTCCTTGCAAGTTTCAGGACCTGTTTATACAAAATTTACACCTGAAAGAGCAACTGTTGGCTAGGTTCCATTTATAGGGAAAGGGTCTCCAGGCAAGGATTCAGAAAGGCCAGCTCCAGGCTGGGGAGGTGGCTCAGTGGTAAAGTGCTTGCCTTGCATGCATGAGGCCCTGGGTTCCATTCCTTAGCACCACATAAGCAGAAAAAGCCAGAAGTAGTGCTGTGGCTCAAGTGGTAGAGCTTTAGCCTTGAGCTGAAGAGCTGAGGGACAGTGCCCAGGACCAGAGTTCAGGCCCCACAACCGACAAAAAAAAAAGAAAAAAAAGAAAGGCCAACTCCACCACTGATGTAACCTGATTATAATGTCAATGGTGCCTATCAGAGAAATAATGGGGCCTTAGGTTGAATTTCAAATTGTGGATATAGTTTTCTGGAAGTTACCCTCTTTGATTTTCAATCTCCTCTTTTCTGGAAGTTACCCTCTTTGATTTTCAATCTCCTCCCAAGAGACCTTGTGATTATTCCCAGTGACCTTTGTCCTTATTCAAAATGATGGCAGTCTTCCTCTAGCTGAAATGGCAGGTGGATTCCAACATTGGCCATCAGATTCTCTTGAGACTTGGAAATGGGACATTCTGGTAGTCTAGTTGATTTGTGGTGATGGTCTTATCCTCTTCTTCCTCCTCCTCTGCCTTCTTCTTTTTTCCCCCTTTAAACTTGGGGGTATATGAATTTAAAGAGGCAGGCTGATGGAGGTCTCATCATCTCATTTAATTTAGAAGTCTTGGGATGAAGCCCTAGGGCAACAGAGGGACCCAGTACACTTAGAACTGCAGGCTATGGTGTCTGGTCATGGCCCCAATTCTTTAATATGATGCCACTAGTCTATATTAAGGGAAAATAATATAGCCAATTACCTATCCTGCTTTATTTCAAAACATAGCATTGCAAGCTTCTTGAGTTCCTACTGATCTGCCTGTGACAGAGGAATATCATGGAGCTGCAGCTATTGAAGCAAGACTTATTGGGGGATATTGGTCTTTCTCATCTTCTAAGCCATTCCTTCTTTCTGTCTAGACTTTTTCAGATAATTGTCACTTGCTCAAAAAAACACTTTTTAACTGAAATGTCAAGCAATGAACAAAAGAGGTATGAAAAAATTGACAAATGACACATAAGGAGTTACTTTATGTAATTCATAAGGGCACCTGTTCACAGAAGTACAGATGTTGCTACAATATGAAAAGGATAGCTTGGTATGTCAGTCATGTACCCTAATATTGCTAGTTCTTATATGTCTGCCTTTCTCTTGATGTTTGGCTGAATCAGCATCCAATATTCCTATGGACATGTTTTTATAACTTTTTGGCAGTGAAGTAACAAGTGAAAAGTTATATTACATTTGACATCAGAAAAAGACTATCAATGAAATGAAAGCGGTTGTTAGTGACTTTTCTAATACTATGTTCCACATATCATGAAAATAGATCACTCAGGTTGTATACTTAACATGCCAGATTCTCTTGCCTTCTTTATTTGCCCACTTATACCTGTTATGTCCCTGATGATAAAAACTCTCATGTGCTGTTGTAATGAAAGTGTTGGTCTTCTGGAAGAGAATATGAGTAGAGTAGAAGAGGCTGAAAAGGCCCTTAATATTTCATGTTTGGGACCTTAGTCATCAAGGAACAAATGTAATGGGATAAAATGAGCTTCTCTGTATTCCTTATGCACAGAAAGAGGGAAAATTCTCTGTGTGTTAGATGGCTTAGCACAACATTTTGGGAAGACTGGGCCATTTTCTGGCCAATAGTGTAGTGACTTTACAACGAGCTCCAATGGACTGTGATCATAGATACACAACTGATGCCTGCTAGTTAGCTATCCATGTGCACACCCAACAATCAGACCTAGGGGCTCCAGTGACACTTGAACAGCAGCTAGACTCTTTGTGTGGGTGGGAAATATGATTAATGGACACAGGTTGTTTTCACCCATAGGTGATTTCCAGAAATACTTCTGTGAAGGGTGTATTAATCAAGAGTCTTTGTTGTTGTTAGTAGAAGTGAGAGCCAACCAATTATTTCTGGCTTAAAGATAAAGGGAATTTCGGACACAAATCCCATGGAAGACATAGGAACAATTGACAGACTAGGTGTAGATGAGGTTATAGGAGACCAGCTGTCAGCAATCTCTGTCTCCCATCTTTTAGTGTGTCTTTTTTCCCACAGCCCTGCCCAATCATGATGGCTTCTAAGAGCTACCAGCTACCATCTTGTAGAAAGAACATTTATTTCCTCTCAATAGTTTCAAATGAATTCCTCAGGTTGAATCCTCATGGCTGAATTTGCAAAATGGATAATAAACTTATTAGCCAGACCAAAGAGAGTGTTTTCGCCTGGAATCAGGTGTGTGTATATGTGGTGTGTGTGTGTTCATGGGACAAGGTGTTATAAGTCCTCAATGGACCCCACAGACTGTAAGAAAGAGTTGACTTCTCAAAGAACAACCCAGATTTAATGGCCAGAAATTCCGGAGCTGGGAAGTGTCTATTACCAGTGTGTGCTGGTGTTTAGTACTAGGAGATCACAAGGACTGGCCTTCCCATCTGGGCCTATGACTGGTGATTGTCCAGATGAAGCTAAGATATACTGCATCCTCACCCACAACCACATATCCGATATTAACTATATTAAATTGACCTGAATGAAGCCAGATCTGAGGGGACTCAGGTAAGAGAATGAAGTCAACATACCTTTAGTGAATACCTATCACACATCACATAGCACTTTCAAATATGCTTCACTCTTTTGTCCCTTCAAAGCATTTGCTGTTATTTTCACATTAATATTTAAAAGAAAGAAAAGCAATGAAGAAGCCATTGCTTGGTTAACACAGCAAAGGACAACTTAGCTCATCTTCAGCTTAATACATTATTTTCATGTTTGCCTTACTCAGAAACTAGTAAAGTGGAGGTCTCATCATCGAATGGTGATGATGCCTGGCTATACTCTTGGGACTCCAATATGTTAGTTCCTGATATAGTTTCTGTGGTTTGCTTGCTGTCTGTCTTAGTCTGCTCAGAGCACTCTCACAGAATACCATAAGCTAGGAAGCTTAAACCAGAGATATTTATTTGTCTAGGGTCAAGGTGATATTCTCATTAGGTTTTTAGCAAGGGCCCCCTTGAATTGCATATGATCACCTTCTCAGTGTGTGCTCAGCTGATGACCTCTGGTCAGTTCCACTTACCACCAATCCCGTCATGGGAGATCAACTTTCATGAACTCCTCCAAACCTAATAGTTCCCAGTAGTCCTACTTCCAAAAGCCAACACAGAGGGGCTAGAGTTTTAAGATGTGAATTGGGGGATGGACATAAATACTTAGTCTAAAGCATTCTCCTTTCCTTCTATCCTAGTTAATATTAACTCTTGGCCATTTATTCTTTGTTCTTTTCCAAGTTCTGCCTGTTTGCCTTTTTGTATTTCTCTTTGCCAAGCCACAGTAGGGAAATGAGTCGCAATCTGTCTCTGTCTTTCTTGTCTTTCTGATTGCCTCTCTCCCTCAGAGTTCTTCCCTTCTGCCTCTTTCTCTGAGAGCAAAGGAATCCTATCATTCTCTCATCCTAGAGCTGGTAGAGGTCCGGAACTCATCCTCACTTCCCCTGCTTCACCAAGGCTTTATCATAATTTTTTTTCTTAATACATCTCAGGAATTTTGAAACTGCAGTAGTTATGAGTAGGATCCACAATTAACTTTCCCAAATAAGGAAGGGGTGCATAAAGCTACCTGACTCAATTTGATATAAAGCTTTATTTGGCATCTACGGAGAGTAACAGGCTTAAGGGGTTAGCTGGCTAGGCTGAACAGATTAATAACTTGCCTTGGGTTATCAGCTGAGCCTTATCCAGAAATAAATCCTGTCTGATCTCTTGGTACAAGCCATGAGATTATTTCATCTAGTCTGGAGGCAAGGGTTTTTGTTTTTGTTTTGCCTTGTAATTGGAGCAGCAAAATGATTCTGGCTAAAGCATATTTTGTGTGTCTCAGGGTTTGGCTAATTTATGAATTAGGACCATGGGAGGAAGATGGCTTGCTCACTGTCATTAGAAATTTATAATCAAGGAACATATGATGAAGCAGTGGTTCTCAGCCTGTGAGCAATTTTGCTGTCCCTCCTTCTCCTAGGGGACATTTGGCACTGCTTGGAGACATTTTTGATTGTCACAGCTGAGAGGGAGGAGTGGGTAGAGGCCAGGGATAATGTTGAGTATTTAAAAAAGCACAGGCAGCCCCACAACAAAGAATTACCTGGCTTGAAATGTTCATAGAACTGAATTTGTTTTTCAACCCTTAAGGTAAATTACAAGTAACCAAAGATAATGCTCAGGCTTCCAACCAACCACATAGACTATTTTCTTCAGCTCACAATGGACATTCTTTTCTCTGGAAGAAACTGCCAGCTATAGGACTTGGGTCAGTTTTCTACTACCGCTGTAACAAATCATTATTAAACTAAATTGCTGAAATGATCATGTAGATATATTGTCTTATACTCTTTCCTTCCACCCTTTCTTCCTTCCGCCCTTCCTTTTTCTTTCTTCTTCCTCCCCTTCCTCCTCCTCCTCCTCCTCCTCCTTGTCCTTCTCCTCCTCCTCCTCTTCCTCCTTCATTGTTTTCTTTTCTGATGGTCATGGGGGTTGAACTCAGGCCCTGGGTGCTGTCCCTGAGCTCTTTCACTCAAGGTTAACACTCTACCACATTGATCCACAGCTCCACTTCTGGTTTTCTGGAAATCTCACGGATTTTCCTGCCTAGGTTGGCTTTGAACTGTGATCCTCAGCTCTCAGGCTCCTGATTAGCTAGGATTACAGGTGTGAACCACCAGAGCCTGGTCTTACCTTGTACTTCTGAAAGCTAGACTTCTCCTTGTGTCCCTTCTGGAGTCTCTAACCGAAACTCCTTTGTTTGCTTTTCTCAGCTTCTAAAAGTTGCCCACATTCTTTGGTTTGTGGCTCTCTTCATCTGTAAGGTGAGTGATCTTATCATTTACTTCTACCTATGTCCCATCTGGTTCTCAAACTCTCTAGAATAGTCTTGCCTTCTTCCTATAAGAATCCCTGTGATAACATTAAGCCTATTTAGACAATCTAGGGCAAGATTATGAACTCAAGGCTCTGAACCACATCTATAAGATCCCTTTGGCTGTGTAAAGGTTATATAGCCACATGTGTTAAGGATTAGGATGTAGACAACTTTGAGCAGCCACTATTTTTCTTTCACACATAGTTCTTTTTCTCAGTTAGAAGAATTGGTATCTTGGTGGGCGCTGGTGGCTCATGCCTGTAATTCTAGCTATTCAGAAGGCTGAGATCTGAGGATCATGGTTCAAAGCGAGCCTAGGAAGGAAAGGCTGTGAGACTCCTATCTCCAATAAACCACTAGAAAACCAGAAGTGCCACTGTGGCTCAAGTGGCAGAGCACTCGCCTTGAGCTGAAGAGTGCAGGGACAGTGCCCAGGCCCAGAGTTCAAGCCCCACGACTGACTAAAAAAAAAGAAAATGCTATCCTAACTCCTGTCTTTTAAGATAAACTCTTAATGTTATTAGGAATCCTGTCACTCAAAACAAAAAAGAAAATCAATTTAAGAAAAACAAGATAAAGCTGGGCACTGGTGTCACACCTATAATCTTAGCTACTTAGGAGGCTGAGATCTGAGGATCGAGGTTCAAAGCCAGCCCAGACAGGAAAGTCCATGGGATTCTTCTCTCCAATTAACCACAAGAAAACCAGAAGTGGCACTGTGGCTCAAGTGGCAGGGCACTAGCCTTGACCTGAAGAACACAGGGACAGCATCCAAGCCCAGAGTTCAAGCAAGCAAGCAAGCAAGCAAGCAAGCAAGGAAGGAAGGAAGGAAGGAAGGAAGGAAAGAAGGAAGGAAAGAAAAGACAAGACAAAATTAAACAATACCCTATCGTTGAAAAGAAGATCATTCTCTTAAAGAAGTTTCTTACTACTTGCTGAAATTACTGCTCTAAGTCTACAGTGATGATACCAAGATTCCAAAAATTTCAGAGGAGCTGTTCTTTTGGGCTTTTTATTATTTTTTTCTTTCTGTGGCTAGATTAAAACTAAATGGAATCTCTTTTCAATTTAAAAAGAACCTCTTATCTTTATTTCCTCAACTCTATTTAGTTGAAATTTCCAGAAACATGACTAGACTTGGCATCTAGATCCATATCAATGTCCAAGTGTGTGACCCTCAAGCCTAATGCTGATCACAGACCCGAAGTTTATGCAGTAATTAAATGTCAAATAGGGTGTACATTTAGTTTTGGAAAGTTCCATGACCACCATAGCTCTTTGGGAAACCGCAGTGGGTACCCAAGAAAACCCTGAATGTTCTTCTGGAGTTTAAGAAAGTTAAAATGTATCTCGCTTCATCCAGGCAATAGAAAATTTTCTTATTCACTGTCATTTGAAAGTTCAGAAGCCTATGATGAAGCAGAAAGAAGAGGAACTAGAAGAAGAAAACTCAAGCCCAGTGAGTGAACACTTAACAAGCAAGTATTGTAGTTCAGCTTGGGATAAAATGCCAGGATTTTAAGATAAATAAACAAATGATTCCCAGGACTGGAGACCCAGTCATGCAATCATCTTTTCCCTTAGGCTTGTTTTTTGGCAGGTATTTCCCTAATAGCAAGGCCTCAATTTATCCTTAGCCGTAGAAAGAATAAAAATATGCTTCTATGAGATGAGAAACCAGGCAAAAGAAATGCCATTTTTCCTGTAGTTGAGCCTTTGAATCTACTATTTGTCATTCAATCTCTTCCTTGAGACAATGAACAGTGAGAGAGGTATTGGCACTTCCTCATGTCGATCTCAGAGTTAAGTAACTTACTGTCCCCTAAATTCAGTCTCATCATTTGTAAAATAGAACTAGTGAGCAACCAACTATACCTCCTTGGTAAAGAGCAAAAGACATGCTGGAAAAAGTCTGACATATGAACAGGTGCATCATGGTGGCAATAGGTGATGACCAGCCCAGTGCTTTCCCCTCATGCCTCTGCTCACTAGACAAGCTGCTTCCATCAAGATCTACCAAGTTTCCGTCAGGTGGAACTCCCATACGCTGACTTCTGTGTCTCCTTGTAGCTTGGAAGGTGCTTACAAGGTAGACCAGTTACAGTGCCTCACATTCTTCCTTTCATAGACAATATTTGTTTTTACCACCTTATAGATATAACTCACTTGTCCTATAACTGAATGCTATAAAAGCCTCTACTTTCTTTCTTTTTCCTATTATTACTGGATGGCGTATCTTCTAGAAGGTGCTAGAAGGTGCTGACTCTACAGTTTTTAAGACCTCTTTCTAATGGAGTCATTTTCACTTCCAAAGCAATCCCTCACAATCAACTGTGAGTTTAAAAAACTTACCATTCCATTCACACAATTCCCCCATGGAATCATTTGTCCAAGAGGAAAAAAAATGGTATCGATGTTTTTGATCAATCTTGTGTAACAATGGGAGGAACAAATCTCGTTTTGTAAGCCCATGTATTCATGGGACCTAAGAGTGATTATGGAGGGAAGAACCCATGGGAGAACAGGCAGGCATCCTTTCAGTAGGAACTCATGGATCTCAGGGTCATTGCATTTGTATATCAAAAGTCATGACCTCCTTTTGGACCACTAACTGGGGAACACCACATGTCAGGACTAAAAGAAAACTGCAGCAATAATAATATCTAGGATTTTTTTCAAATGTCACCATATGCCAGACACTGTAAAATGTGCTTTATCTATTTTAGCTCTTCTAATGCTCATCTAATAAGGATAAATAGCATATTTTCAATGCTTCCCAGATGGAGAAATTAAGGCAAAGAGGTTAGGTTATTTGCCCAAGGTCACACAGCTAGCAAATAGCATATGCTACTTTTAGCCTTTAGATTGATGATTCCAAAACTTCAGTAAGCAACAAACTTAGGGCACAGATGGTAGGGCTGAAATCTTGGAGTCTCTGATCATGGGATGGAACCTAAATGGTAGTATTGCTAAGATTCTGGATGATGCTAATGGTGTTGATCCAAGGGCTGCATTTTGTGAATTATGCCCCCTAATAGAAAGGCTCTGCAGTTTGCATACTCAACAAAATATTCACGCAAAGAATATTTAATGAGAAATTGTGGCATATGATACTTTGGATTTTACATTTTATATTGTTTTTAATAAGGTCTGCATTATCTGGTACAAGCAATTTTCTCTCTCCTGGTCATTCCGCAGTTTATTTTTCCATCTTTTATTGACTATTTGACTGATGAGTTAGTTAGATAAATAATTTCCTATTTCTTTATACAAAAAGGAGTGACCATGTGATTAAGTTGCCCACCAAGTAAGATAGATTTTATTTTCCTTTTGTTGCAAGGAATTTGCTTTCCTTGGACTTTCTTGTTTTCTCCTTTCTGTGATCTGAAATACAGACAGGATAGCAGACTAAGTGATGACAATACCCAAGGTGCTAGAGAGAGCCAGAGAAGGAACCTGGATTTCTAGAAGACTCCAGAGAGCTTCCATACCAGCCTGTATTTCACATCACTACTTGGGAGAGAAGCAATTTCTAATTTAGTCTACATAGTTTAGGCATTTTGTTTCTTTGTTAGAACGTCTTAGTCTTTGCCATAACTAATAAAATGGTGTGCGATGATATATAGAATTATCTGAATTTTTATTATATCCATTTTGGTGGCTATAATAGGAGTTGGGAGTAACCTAGCTGTGCAGGTATAGTTCAAGGTTACTCATGAGACTGTAGATAAGGCATCAATTGGGGCCATAGTCATCTGAAAGCCTTATTGCTGCTGGAAGAGAACATTTCTCAATTGGCTTCCTCACGTAGTTACTGACTGGAGGAGGCCTCATTTCCCTGCCTCTTCCCAGGGCAACAGTCCTGATAATATGGTGGTCGGCCTCCCTCAGAATGATGACCTAGGAAATAGAAAGGTGGGAGTCACGTGCTTTGTTTTCTGATCTAGTCTTGTACATCACCCACTGTTGTTTCTATGGTATCCTATTGGCATTCCAATCAGCCTTAGCAATATGGGAGAGGTCTGCTCAGGGGTAGATACTAAGAGAAAAGTTTCTAGATCTCTAGATGTCTTCTTGGAAGACTGTCACCACAAAGTATGAGACTATCTCTGTGATATATGCTTAGCTTGGTATAATGTTGATTTTTTAAATAAATATTTGTACATGTCTGTTCATACATTTACATGTATGTGATAAAGATAACTAACAAATGGAAAACAGAAATGGACTTTGTGGTTGAAGGTAGAGGAACAAGGCTGTTGAGTTGAAAGGTAGTGCCTTTTACATGTTATTTAGCACACTTCAATGGATATATTTATTTTGGCCGATGTAATTCAAAATAATAGCTGTGTTAAAAAAATACATCCAAAAACTAAAATCAAAGCAAGATGAGCAGCTGAGCATTGTGGTTTATACCATAATCCTAGCTATTCAGGAGGCTGAGATTTGAAGATTGTGGTTCAAAGTTAGCCAGGGCAGGAAAGTTAGTGAGACTCTTACCTCCGATTAATCACTGAAATAGCCAGAAGTGGAGCTGTGTCTCAAGTGGCAGAGGGCTAGCTTGAGCAAAGGAGCTCAGGGACAGTGCCTAGACACAGAATTCATGTTTTTTGATGAAAAAAACCCAAACAAAAAACAAAACAAAACCCCAAACAACAACTAAAAAACAAAAACCAAGATGACCAAAGACTCAAGAAATAATTCTTATTCATTCTTGAGTTTAACATATAAACATTCCTAAAAAGAGAAAGCTATTCAAATTTTCTATTGCTTCTTTTCTCCTCAGAGGAATACCTCCGTATGAGTTAAATAATGTTATTATTCTATGTAAAAATAAGTTTTCTAACTGGGTGCTGGTAGCTCATACCTGTAAGTATCTATCCAGAAGGCTGAGAATCATGGCTCAAAGTCAGCCGGGGCAGAAGAACCTGTGAAATTATTTTTTTTTGTTTTTGTTTATTTGTTGTTGTTGGTCATGGAGCCTGAACTCGGGGCCTGGGCGCTGTCCCTCAGCTCTTCAGCTCAAGGCTAGCGCTCTATCACTTGAGCCATAGCACCACTTCAGGCTTTTTCTGCTTATGTGATCCTGAGGAATTGAACCCAGGGCCTCATGCATGCAAGGCAAGTATGCTACTACTGAGCCACTTTCCTAGCCCAAGCCCGTAAATTCTTATCTCCAATTAACTACCAAAACAAAAAAGTCAGGAGTGGAGCTGTGGGTCAAGTAGTAGTGCTCTAGTGCTGAACAAAACAGAAAAGAAAAGAAAACGGCTCAAGGACAGTGCACAGACCCTGAGTTCAAGCCTCAGAACTGGCATAAACACACACACACACACACACACACACACGAATCTTCTAAAGCAATGGCTTACTTGAATGATCAATATCTTTGTGATAAAGCATTAAAATTTGGAGGTTGAAGTTGGAAGCTATGGGGTCATCTGTAGTGAACATGTTTGGTAGGCAGAAATAACAAAGAACTCTATTATTTCACTTTTAGAAGAGAAAAATTTCCTTTACATCACCAGAGGTATTTAAAATGCGGGTAAGGTAGTCTTTGTCTTAAAACAAAGCAGCCCATGATGACAGAATGACAAAATTGTTTGCAAACAATGGCTCCACTCTGTTTTCTGAAAGTAAAGTTTAGGTTGTATTCTTTGAAAGGAAAATTCAGATTAAAAAAAATTAGCTAAGACAATTAGTCACCAGAAATGATAATGACTCATTATTTAGGACTGAAGGATTAGAGTGTTGAATGGGATGTATGTAAATAACTAGGAGAGAGTAGGAAGTAGCAACCTTTTCCTCTGTTTGGGACCATTCACAACCCATCAGGCCTATCAGTATATCTCCATTGATTTGTGGTGAGCAAAGTTTTAAAAACTTTCCAAACCATGGTGTGATCAATACACAGCTCATCCCATACGTATTTTGCTAAAGACAGCATTTAAACAAGTCTATTCCCTCTTAAATAAACATGCTTGCATTTCCTGGCAATATCCAACTGTTATGAAGGTTTCTACAGATAATTCCCTCTTCTCTAATACCGCATCCCAGACTATTTTGACATGAAGGAATCACTGGGCCAGATGTTAAATAATTCTAATCTAGATCAGTGTTAGTGGGTAGAAGGTGATTATCCCACAGGAAATATGATCGGGGGTATTCGTTTCCCTAGGTTTTTATGAGTTGCACTGTATGCAACAATAAGATGTACAAGATGCTATATCAAAAAAATGAACTTTACAGTTTAGGCGGAGGAGGGTGTAGTTGTGGAGATGGGAGGGAAGGGATGGTAGGGGAAAAACAAAGGAGGAGGCAACAATACTTGATAAGAAATGTACTCATTATCTTGCTCATGTAACTATAACCCTTCTGTACAGTATTTTCACAATAAAAAACTTGTTTAAAAATATCTGAACTCAAGTCCTTGATATTAACAAATATGATCTTATGTAGAAATAGAATGCTTATAGATTTGTTTTGAGAAGATTTCCTGAATTAGAGCCGGGTCTGAATCCTATGGTTTGTACCTTACATGAGGGGAGGACACTGGAACACCAGGGCAGACACAGAGGAGAAGGCTATTTGATGACAGAAGCAGGGACTGCAATGATGCACCACCACGGATGCCAGCGTCTACTGGAAGGTTGAATCAGGCCACACCTCCTAAAGCTCCAAAGAGAACAAGCCCAGAGGACACCTTAATTTTACACTTCTAGCTTTCTGAACTATGACAGAATGGATTTCTGTTGTCTGATCACCCACTTTGTGACACTCTGTGATGGGAGCCTGTCCCAGGGTAATTTAAAGATGATTAAGTAATAAGTAATGACAAATGTTTATGACTTAATAAGTTTAACAGGGAGAAAGGAAAGGAGTTTTTAAATTTTAATTTTAAATTGTTTCAATAATAAGGGATAATACTGGTAGTAGGGAAAATGAGAGTAAGTGTGTGTGGGGGGTATTAATTTGATTAAAATACTATAAATACATGTGAACTACGACCATATACTAAATGAATGACAAGAATACGCATCAGATTCTGTCTGGTGGATGGCTACTAGCGGCAGGGGGGATGAATGGAGAAGGTAGAGGAGGGTGAATGTGGTCAAAGTCCTTATGCACCTGTGTGAAAATGGAACAATGCAGCTTATTGAGATGAGATGGGAGTGAAATGGAGGGAGCGATGTGCCCAAGGTACACTGGATGCATAAACAGACATGTCAAAATGAAACTCCCTTGTACAACTCATTGTTGCTAATAAAAAAAATGAGAAAAAATTTCCAGAGCTATTGACATAAAATTATCAACACTTGCCTTCTTCCCAGAAGGTATGTTGACCACATAAAACAGAGAAAGTCCCTTGATCAATTCTAGGAAACTGATTAGAAACTGTTTAGGAACTATGTCTCCATCCTCCCTTTTTGTTGACATGATGAAAATCAGGCATAGAATAGTTAAACAACTTTGATCCCCCTTCAGGAGATTCAAAGCCAAAAAATTATGTCTAGAACATGGACATGAAGAGGACATTGGGGTATCTATGGCCTCCTGTAGTGATGGCAGGGTCATTTCTTATGCAGAGGATCCCAGAATGAATATGTAATAGAAAAATGACTGCTGACCTGGCATTGGACATTTTACCTACCACTGAGAGTATTTCAGGATTCAAGCAGTTTAAAAACTTTAGGAAAAGCATTAGCATTATCCATGGCCTCTAGGGGTAGCAGACATATTCAAAGAGCTGATCAAATTATTTTTATAATTAAGTGTTCCTACTCAAGAGTCCACATTTTTTCCCCCTTCAGGAATTGTGATTAGATCAGAGAAGCCCACGCTAGTTAGTGACAAATACAGCCTGACAAAAGCCTAAGGAAAAAAAAAATCCTG
Organism: Dipodomys ordii; assembly: GCF_000151885.1. Lineage (NCBI taxonomy): Eukaryota > Metazoa > Chordata > Mammalia > Rodentia > Heteromyidae > Dipodomys > Dipodomys ordii. Next base: position 15,086,632 of record NW_012267228.1, read on the forward strand.
CCCCAGAAATTGAAATTCAGAGGAGTTAAATCAATGAGCTGTGAGAATTGGAGGAGAGCTGACTCAGGTGTGAAGATGTATCATGGACGTGAGTCACGCCACATTAGGAAGAAGTTGGACCTGTTATAAAATTATCAGGCTAAAAGGAATCAGGGGGACCTTGACAGGGGTTCAGGGGGATACAACTATCAAAAAAGAAAAGGCAAGTGAGAAGTGGCTGATTGGAAAACACTAGTAATTATCATCCACACATTCAGAAATGAAGTAGGTAGCTGACCCCAGAGGAGGGAAGAATTATGCCTTCTGGTGTTACAGGGGCTAGATCTGTTTTCCTATTTTTAGATGATGACCTTGCCTCTTATTTGGCAGGGAAGATAGGAGTGATCAGGAAATAATTCCCTCACGTTTCTACCAGCAAATCTCCCATCCACCTGCATCTGTACCCATTTGTTTTCCTTTCCTCCTGGCATAAGGAATAAAAAGGTTCCCAAGGTTAGTTCCTCATCTACTTACCTTTGGGTGCCATCAATATTCCATTCCATATTGGATCTCTACAATCATTTCCCTCTTTAAAATATTGTTCCTAGAGTGTATTTCCCTCCAGCCATGGCCCCATTTGCCTGCTCCCCTCTTGAAGCAAAACTGAAGAATTCTTTTCTTTTTTCTACTTCTTTACTTCCCATCTATCTTGAAAGCACTCCAATCAGGCTTTTCTCTGGGACATTCCACAGAATCATTCTTGTCAAGTTGGCAATGGCTCTGTGCTGCCAAATCTAACGATTACCTCTCTGTCCCCATCTTATTTGACCTCTTAACACATTGACATGATGAATCACTTCTTTCAAACTTTCTGTACTGGGTTTCCAGGACACCAAAGGCAACTGGTTTTTTGTCTTCTACCCTGGCTGCTCTTTAATCTATTTTGTTGGATTCTCTTCTTTTTGACCTCTTACTATTATGGCTCAGGTCTTGGAGCTATTCTTCTCTATCTATATTTGCTGCTTCAAGATCTCATCTCAGCTTCTGATGTTTGATATAATTTGGAAGCTGTTACAATTCATATTTATATCTCCTGTCCTGACCTATCCCTTGAGCAGGAGGCTCATGTACAGAATTATTTCTTTGACACCTGTCTTCCTTCAGCTTTCTAAGTATGTACCTAGCACACATTCTGTTTGCAACAGGAATCTTTCATGTTATTCTCTCTCTGCCCCAGACCCTGCTTGTATGGGTTGTACTCTCTGGAAGCAGATAAGGAGTGAGAGTTTTATGCAGAGTATTCATTAGTGATCAACATCTGGGGATGAGGAGATGGAATGAAGTTGGGAGTTGAAGTGGAGAAAAGAGAGAAATTTGATGGGAGGCTTAGCTCTTTCAAGGGAAAGATGTGAATGCATTAGAGCCATTAGATTTTTCCCTAGGTCGAATACAAATGGTCAGGCCTTTCTACTCCCATTTTACTGTTATGGAATGTTGCTTTCCTCGTAAGAGATCTGCTTGATCCGGGAGCAATGTGCACCAGAGGCAAATCATGAAGACACTCATAGATGGAGGCTGCATCTCTGACTTGATGTACTTGTTGCTTGTGTCCTAGCATTCTCCTAGACCATACCACCTTTGTGTGTTAGTATAACATGTAGTACTTTTTGAGTTCAAGTGTTTTGCCAGCTTTGGGTATTTGATCTCAAGCTAACGTATTCCTTGGATAGCATTGAGATATTTTCCCCTGCTTGTTCTTGTCTGATCACATTTGTAATTTCTCCAATGGCATTGCCTGCCCTGTTTACTCTCAAAGATGTCTTCAAATGGGCCTATTATCACATGGAGCCATTGCATTTCCTAAGCTCATATCTAGAAATAACTGCTCAAGCTGCATATGAAGATAAACAGAAAATAAGTGTAAGAAATCACACTTATACAGGGGCCTCTATAGGTATCTAAAACTAGAATGGCCTTAGATTCTTTCAGGTCAGGTTCACCCCAAACTATAGTTGGTTTTTCAAAATGAAGTAACTGAAAAAGTTTATAAGGACTCGTATACAAGATGATTCTCTATTTTCTTAATGGAGAGTTTTGAGGAAAAAATCCCTTATCTCCTATCCAGTAGCACATGTTATTTATGTCTACATTAAAAAAAAACCAGATAGCAGTGTCTCAGTGGGTAACGAAATCTTATTTTATATACTGATGTCAATTCCTCACAGGCCCAAACAACAAACCACTTTTTTGAAACTGACACATCTTGGGCAAAGGCTATATCCTCTGTCTCACCTCTATTTTATTTTCTACATAAAGCTCCTTTTGAACACACAAACATCTCGTGGCAACACTGACAAATTCTTTAATTCAAGGCACCAACTTTGTATTCTATTCCATACATTCCATGCGGGCTTAAGAAAACCAATTTCATATTTTATAACCTGCTTTTAGAAAACCTGCCCTTTCCCTCTCTCTTCTGGGGTTGGTTTCCTCATCCCGATATTCAGCTTGCCTCCTCAAATCAAGAAATAATAACCAGAATGCCTGGGGTGCTGCTGCCTTTAGCACAGGTCTCTGAAGCCCACACACAGAACATCTGTGTTCCAGTGGAATTTTTGGATATTTCTGCCACCTCACCATTTGTCAAGACCTCAGAAATAGTTGACTAGATTTGAGAAATGAATACATAGAGGCGACATGTTCCTGATTAGCAAGTTATTTTTAAAAAGTTCAACCAATGAAAACTTTTAAGCCATTCTTTACTTTTTTAAAGCTTTCTGTGAGAAGAGGTAATACGGTGTTAAGTGTTTAAGTCCTACACTGTCCCCAACTTCATTCTGCTTGAATTCCAGGCCTAGGTACTGTTCCTGAGCTCCTTTTGCTCAAGACTAGCACTCTATCAGTTGAGCTGCAGCACCACTTCTGGCTTTTTCTCCTGTGATTTAATTAGAGATTAAGAGTCTCATGGACTTTCTTGCCCCGGCTGGCTTGGAACCACAACCCTCAGATTTCAGCTCCCTGAGTAGCTAGGATTATGGGCATGAGACATCAGCAAGCAGCTCCTGCTTCTATTATTAAAAATCTTTTAAAAATAGCATCAAAATGAGTAGCAGGTAATAAAAGTCTACCTGTATCCCTTCATCTAGCACACTGGCTTGTACTCACATGGTTGGCCATGTGAGTGGTTGGCAACACTGACGCCATACTGCACATTCTTTATGTGACTTGTCTCCTAGTAAGTTTCTCTCCCTCACACCTTTGGGTGAAGACATTTTTAATTCCAGGCATTATTAGAAAATGACAATGAACTGCTTGTCTCTAAATTTTCTCCTATCTAAATCATCTCCTATCTAATTATCTTCTATCTCAATTACCAAGAGGATACCATTCCCTCCATTTTCCAAATAAGAAAGTGGAGGCTGAAAGAGCAAAGGGACTTTGTAGACAAGGCTGTTTAAGGGCACAGTTAAAGTGATACTCTTGGACTCTGCACAGTACTCCATTCTCACGTGAAATGTTCCAATAGGTTCTAAGTGCTGCTGAATCATTTTTAGGACACAAAATGGATGCCTGGAAACATCAAGTGGCGCATTTGGGGGTTATCCAATAGCTGAACGAAGACCATCGTCTGGATCTTCCTCATTCAGTCTGATGGTCCAGGTACAATGTGTTTGATACTGGCTCCAACATGATTAGGGTTCTGAAAGAGAAGAGACTCCTCACTCTCACTGGATTTTACTCAAAGGAAACGGACTTGAAATTGTGGTTCGGGACAAAAGAAAGAGTGAGAAGAGGTGATGGTTGGTTCTAAGTTACTTTTAGCTTCTTTTAGTTTATTCCCAGCATGCTAAGTTGGCACTCTTCAGTCTGTGCAAAGTGCTGTCATTGATTTCATGTGGAACTGTGTAGCTGTATGGGTAAGATTCAAGCGGAAAAGCTTTTGCCTGTTTCATTTTCTAGAAATTGCTCTAACTTTCCTCTGGGTACTTGTTTGGAAAGTAAAACCAATGGAGTCACCAAGGTGAATTTTTGAGATTTTTTTATGCTGTATCTTAATGCTAATTACTCAATGATGCATGCACATTTCCCCCTTCAAACACCACTTTTCCATCTATCATCTACCTATCTATCAATCTGTCTGTCTGTCTGTCTGCCAGTCATTCTGTCTGTCTCTGTCTACATCCTTCTGTCTCTATAATCTGCAATTATAATTTTTAAAATTTCTGTAATGACAAGAGGCAAAGAGAGATTCATACCAAACCAGGCACGCCAAAGTAACTGCTTGTCTCCTAAAAGCTAACAGCCAATTTTCTATACACTTTTATTCAGCTCTGTTTTTGTTAGGCTTTCGCTAAAACATTGCATTGAGCCTCATGTAAAATTACAGAACCCCTCTGCAGGCTGACTGCCAAACCTACGAATTTGTAAAATAACAGGAACAGCAACTCCATGCAGTGGTGGCAACTGAGAGGCAATTGCATAGAGTATGCCACCCAATTTGATCTTCAAAACTCTTCTAACAGATTGCCTGGCTGCAGTTTCAATTCTTATTTGCTATGGAATAACTGCACACTATTTTTCATGGGTGAAAATAAATGATTGCATGGAGGAATAATTTGCCACCTCTTCTACTGAGTTTTGACAGACCTATTCAAAGCCATGTGATCGATGAATTATTTATGAACTATAGCACTAACATCTCATAGCAGTGCTATTGTTAAGGGTCTGTCAAGCTTTCCAATAGATTCTGCCCTTTTTTCCCTCCCTGAGTGTGGATCACTTGCCCATTTTAAATTGGAACAAGTGGAAACTTGGTGGAGAGAATAACATTTCATTTCAAAAGCCATAGATGGCTCAGTAGACAGCCAAGAAAATTGCCTTGCCCTACTTACATTTAAAATCCCTTGAGACACAAAATTTGGAGAAAAAGGAGTTAGAGTAAATGTAAATTTTCTCTGCAGAAGACCAAGATGGTATATAATCAAGAAGAATGATCAAATATGTGTCATATACATTTTAAGATAAATGGAATAAAGATAAAAATTCAGGATGAGTTTTATCATCACATTTCCATACCATCCTGTGAGAAGGTATGTTGGTGTCGTGTTTATTGACATGTGTATTGATTGGTGCCATTGTCTTTGGTCAGAGCCACGCCTACCCCTAAATTCTCTAAAACCAATGTTTGCTAACATCCTTCTTTCTAATTACCCTAGACTGTCCAGCCAATGGCAGTCACCAATGGTATTCCTATTACAGTTCCCTTTGATTCTCAACTTGGCTGGGCCAAATCACAATTAAATCTCCCAATACTTGCCTCTGCAATAATATTTATGGAAAGTGAATTTTACTATTCTCATCTTTATAAGGAAAAGTAACTTAGACTGAACTGGAAGCAGAGACTAAATCTCACTTCAAATCAATTTAGCAGCTGTGCCAGGCACTGTGGGTGGGTCCAGTGGGAGGAGAACAAGGTGCTGATCAGCCATTAGCTCAGAGGTCATCACTATATATACTTAAACACCTGTGTTTTATAGCACTGTTAAAGTGCCTTGAAATCACAGATGCTCAATAAATAATATGATACACAGGCTGTACTGTAGGCACTTGATGTAAAAATAATAGTCTCTGTGCATTAGAATGAATTTGGATTTCTCTCAAATCTCACTAAACCTACCATAATTTAGCTCATCAATATCTCCTATCTGGACTACTGTTGCAGCATTGATCTCAACAGTTCTAAAGCTGGTCCATGTATAGAATTTGACTGGGGTGGTGAGCATTTGAACTTGTATAAAAAGTTCATTTTCACTAGCCTTTGAGCATTTCCTTCCGTTATGTTTATATGTAGCACATCACAGGACTATGGGCAAAAGGTGTGACTTATCAAGAAAAGTCATAGAAAATGTCATACATGACAGTAGTTGAAAGTATCCTTAAATAATATTGAAGATTTCTCTGCCTTGGAAGTTACGGTGGAATCACCACAAGATTATGTTATACAATAGCTTTATAAGAACTATTTGTACATTCCTAAGTGCCAGTTTTAATATTTTGATAATTGCATTTTATTTAACTTTCTCTTGTTTACTCTTCTATAATTTATTTTTGGATAATTAAGAGTATTTTTATAGCCAGGTGCCAATGGTTTACATAATAATCCTAGCAACTCAGGAGGGAGGTGGAAGTCCAAACGATTGTAATTCCAAGCTAGCCCAGGTAGAAATCTCTGCAAGATTCCATCTGCAATTAACCAACAAAATACAGAATCGGAGGTATGGCTCAAGCACTAGCTATGAGTGAGAAAGCCAAGTAAGAAGATGAGACTCTGAGTTCAAGCTCCAGTACCAGAAAACAAATAAACAAGAATGTTTTTCTAAGAAAGATCAGATGCCAAAGAGACACAAATGGTTTAAACTCTTGTTCTTATTGATTTCCCTGCTCTTTGCTACACTTTAGTATATTCTCTGTCCAATAGATGAGGGATTTTGGAAGGGATAGCATAGGCCAGCTAAAATATGTCTTTCTTCTGCTTTTATTCTCCAAGAGCTTCTAACAAAAAGTGAAATGCAGAGTCCTAACTTTGATATGTAGAGTATCCCACGTTCCCACTTTCCCTTTTTCAAACTCCCCTTGGGATCTTGACACTGTTGGTAGTCACTCTCCCCTCTGACTGGAACTCTCTTCCCAGGTTTGATGGTTTCTACCCTACCCAGCTCAAACGTCAGTTTATCAAAGGGAAATTCCTCTCTTTATTAAAAAGAATATTAATTTTTTAGTTTAATTTTTTGTAAAGATGATGTACAGAGGGGTTACAGTTACATAAGTCAGGTAATAAATGTATTTCTTTTTGAATAGAAGAACACCCTTAATCTTACATCTTTCTCTTTTTCTCTCTCTCTTTTTAATCAGTTGTGGGGCTTGGATCTGGGGCCTGGGCAAGGTCTCTGAGCTTTTCTGCTCAAGGCTAGCACACTTTGAGCCACAGCATCATTTCTGGTTTTCTGGTGGTTAATTGGAGATGAGTGTTGCAGACTTTCCTGCCTGGGCTGGATTCAAACCATGATCCTCAGATCTCAGCCTCCTAAATAGCTAGGATTACAGGCGTGGGCCACTGGTGCCCAGTACCACTCTTTTTTCCCTTTCAACTTGCCTTATTTTCATCATTGTTTTGGATGCCAGGGACTTGAGTTTGTGTTTAAAAAATCCAAAACCAAGAACTCCCCCCCAAAAACCAATGAACAACAGCAACAATAACAAACAAACAAAAAACCCAATTACATAGCAAAAGGGAAATGACCTGAAAATATATGGGTAAGACCCAATGATGGGGAAGCTCTGTAGCTTAATGAGATCCCATTCTGCATGGCAAAGGACATAGCTAGCAAATAAATAGAAAGCCCATATATTGGGAGAAGATCTTCACTAGCTATCCAACAGACAAGGGCCTCATAAAAAATATACCTAGAAATAAAAAAATTAAACTCCCAACAACAAATCCTCAAAGGAACAACCACCCCATTTGAAAGTGGGCTAAAGAATTAAAAAGAGACTTCTCTGGAGAGGAAATAAGAATGGCCAATAGACACATGAAGAAATGTTCAATGTTTCTGGCCATAAAAGAAATGCAAATTAAAACCACACTGAGATTCCACCTCACCCCAGTTAGAATGGCTACAATCAAGAAATCTAATAACAACAGATGCTTGAGGGGATGTGGCCAAAAGGCACCCCTACTGGATTGTTGGTGGGAGTGTAAACTTGTTCAACCACTTTGGAAAGTAGTATAGAGGTTCCTCAAAAGACTAAACATACAACTTCCCTATGATCCAGCAATCTCTCTCCTGGGCATTTATCCAAATGATCACAAGCAAGGCCACACTAAAGCTATCAGCACAACTATGTGCACTGCAGCATTATTTACCATAGCTAAGATATGGAACCAACCCAGATGTCCCTCAATAGATGAATGGATCAAGAACATGTAGTATATATACACAATGGAGTTCTATGCTTCTATCAGAATGACACTGCCTCATTTGTTAGGAAATGGAAAGACTTGGAAAAAAATCATATTAAGTGAAGTAAGCCAGACCCAAAGAAACATGGTTTCCCTCATTTGTCATAATTAGCATATGTCTAGGACAATTCTAGCAGAGGAACACAACAGCTCAATAGCTATGTACATATGACCATATAAAATGATGCTAATTGAAATGACCTCCAAGACATGGAAACAATGGGTCTTTCTTATGGTTATTGACCTTGTTATCATCAATATGCTGTATAAAGTTCTTTCTTCTTATTTTATTTCATTTTTCTTTTTCCTTTGGTTTATCCCTGCAATTACTGTCTTTCATTCTGGTGCCCTGCATCTTATATATCTGTTTATCTGATTTTATTTATCTGTTTATCTGATTTGGGGAAGAGGAATAACAAAGTGGTGAAACAAGAACAAATGCAACAATTGTACTCACAAGACACTGCTGGAAATGAACTTTACAACTTTGGGGGAGGGGATTGGAGAGGGGAGGGATAGTGGGAGAAAAACAAAGTAGTGGGTAATAATGTTAGACAAGAAATGTACTCATTACTTTGCTCATGTAATTGTAACCCCTCTGTCTACCACCTTTTAAAAAAAGACCCATTGATGAGATATCCACAGGCCAAACGTAAGAGCACTCATCAGGACCTCTTTCTCCAATGGGGAAAACCAAAATGATCTCTATGGTTTGACAATAGACAGGTCGATTTTAGAAAATTAATCCTCCAGCTGGGCACCAGTGGCTCACACCTGTAATCTTAGCTATTCAGGAGGCTGAAATCTGAGGATCACTGTTCAAAGCCAGCCCAGGCAGGAAAGTCCTGAGACTCTTCTCTCCAATGAAAACCACCAGAAAACTGGAAGTGACCCTGTGGCTCAAGTGGTAGAGTGGTCACCTTGAGGTGTAGAGCTGAGAGACGGTGCCCAGGCCCACAGTTTAAAACTCTGTGATAGACCAAAAAAAAAAAAAATTCCTTAGCCAGGATGATTCTGGGAGCTCAGCATGTGTCCTGGGAGAATAAATCCTGAGGTCACTAAGCTGGGGATATCAACATAAACTCTCAGAGGTTCATCTTTCTCAATTATCACTGCCTAATCCTCAGGGTACTGTGAGGGGGAAATAAAATAAGTCAAGAAGACTGTTTAACCAGTTCCTAGCTGGTGGTCAATAATGTCCCAGTAAGTGCTCAGTAGTGATTGCCTATGGTCACTTTTATTGTTTTCATTATAGAAACAACCTATTTATGTGACTATAGACCTTCAACCACCACTTTACCTCGGAGCTCATGTATAGGAATTGTGAGCAACTGAAATTAAGTTGCAATCATTTTGGCGTAAGATTTTTCTGGAAGCCAGAGCCTGATGAACTCTATTTTTTTGGGAGATCCTCACTTCACCACCAACATCAAGAGGAATATGAAAGTGGATTATAAAGACTGGTGTGGACCTGGACATGATTAATTAAACAGCACTCTGAATGTTCATATAGTGAGAACAAAGGAGGATATTCTTAAGAGAGGATCTGAAGGGCTCAATAGTTATGTGTATATGATCATATAAAATGATGTTTATTGAAATGAACTGCAAGAAATGGAAGCAAGAGTTTTTTTATTATACTATTCTTTTTTCTTCTTTCCTTTTTGCTTTGTTATATTCTCTTCTGTTACCACTTTTGATTTCTGTACCCTTGTCTTGTATAGAAATTGATCTGACTTGGGGAGGGAAAGGGGAAGCACAGAAACAATGGGAACCAATTCCGAAGTGAAACCCCCTAGACACTATGTTGGAGATGAATTGTATAGCTTGTGGGGGAGGGGAGTCGTGAGGGGAAAAACTGGGAGAGAATGAGGGAGGGGATGACACTGTTCAAAAGCAAATGTAATCAGTACCTGACTTATGTAACTGTAACCCCTCTGTACATCACCTTTACAACTTTAAAAAAAAATCTAAGCAAAAAAAAAGAATGGAAAGGAATATAATAATCCTCAATATAGATAATCCTCAATCTTGCTTAGTCTTTGTTGGAGCAAATATATTGTGAAACAGATGGGGAATTATTCATGAACTGGAGAGGGAAAACTAGAGGTTGAAGAAATTTCATACCATAGAGGCTTTGGTTGATGATCCTATATGGCCACAGGTAGAGGATCGTTCATTTCTGCTAATGCCTGGTGATGATGGTTACAAGTTAATATAAAAGCCAGAGAAGCAACAGGGCTTCTTGAATTTTAGTGTGCATATAAATCCTCTGTGATGTGCATTAAAGTGCCCAGAGATTTTGACTCAGTTGTATGAGTGATAAGGCTTATAAATCTACTTTTGTCACAAGCTTAAAAGAATTCTGAGATACATGGTCCAAGATTCACTCAGAAAAGGATGGGCCCAAAAGGAAAACATAAAACCCAGGCCTCTCAGTGTATTGAATTATAGTTTTCCAGGGTTAAGGAGCATAAGGTTGTAGGCTGAAATTTTTAGATATAATAGCTATATATGGAGTGTATATTTTAGTTAGGGTGGGAGTCCTGCATGATAATGAGAGGACAATTCAGGCTTACAGGTCTCTCTCTCCTCCTTGGAGACCCAGCTCACAACTTTTGGATTTTCTATCATACATCTATAGTATTTTTTTAAATCCTAGAAATCCATTAGTAGGTTCTGGATTGTCTTCTGGAATTGTGCATTTGGAAACAAAGATCTTGTCTACAAATGCTATCAAAGAAGCAAAAGAACGCATTATTGATTATTATTATTCTGCAGAAGATCACCTATTTTTACTGCTTACTTCAGGAAAGCACTGTATTTCCTGGCTTCATGGATATTGGGTGTGACATGGTGACTTGCTTTGATTCATGGAAAGTGGACAAAAGTGACTACAAATTCCACACCCAAGATTGAGACTCTTGACATGTTTCTGCTCATCTCTATGTGCATTGCTTTTTGTCTGGTTGCTATAACAAATTGCTATATGTGTGAGCCCTTATAAAACTGAAATTGTTATTATTATTATTCTGTTCTAAAGGCCATAACTCTGAAATCACAATGTCAGCAGATGATACTCCTTTCAAAAGTCTGATTCCCTGGCTCTTCTACCTTCTTATGGTTTCACTGGTTCCTTGGCTTGCAGTTACCTAACACTAATGTCTATCTTTATATTCACATACTTTCTCCCATGTGCCATTATTTGCTTTGTGTTTTATGAAGACACTTGGCCATTGGACTTAGTGTCCATCTAGATCACGAATGATAGTGTTATATTGAGAGCCAAAACTTAATTACATCTGGAAAGAGGCTGTTTTCATCAATGTGGATTGTTACAACAAAGGACAGACTGGGTGACTGACACATTAATTTCTCATAGCTATGGAGGCTTTGAAATCCAAGGTCAGGATTCCAGCAGCTACTGAGACTGATAAGGGCCTGCTCCTTGCTTACAGATGGCCACTTTCTGGCTGTGCCTGCATATAGTGGAGACAGAAAAGGCTCTGGCCTTTTCTTAAAACTACCATGGTGATTTTACTCTCATCAAAGCCTAATTACTCTTCAGAGGCTCCATTTCCAATTGTCATCACATTGGGATTTAGGGCTTTAGTATATAAACTGGGGGCAACACAGATCTTCAATCTACAGCAGACTGCTTTTCCACATAAGGTCATTCTAGGGGTTCAGAATACACATATTACGCTCTATTTGGTGCACTTCTGACTTCTACGGTGAACACATGGCCTATTTCTTCAGTCTTGACCTATGAAGACTTAAACTCTACCCCAGATCTGAAGTACAGTGTACCAGCTGAGCTGCCAAGCCCGAACGAGACCTAATTGTTGATTACTATGTGCTACTGAGACTGTGCTAGCTTGTTATAAAGCAAGAGCTGACGAATCCACCAGGTACAGAGAAAATTCTCATTTATCCCCATCTGGGGAGAGCAACAGGATGATGTGACTGTATATGGAAGTTATTAGGGAGGCTGGATTTGGCATCATGTACCAGATAATTTACCCCTAAATATGCCCGAGAACTATTCATTCTTCCTCAGGACTCACACACAACCATATAACTTCTAATTTGGAGACAGTCAGGGGAGAGGAGATATGATTTTAGGGCTCCTTACTTGCTTACTCTTCAATAAAGCTACCGACAGTTGTATATGGGGATAAGATTCTTTTGGATAATTTGCATTTTTCTTTATAGAGAAAAATCGACTTTTTTTGGGGGGGGTGAGAATCTGATGAAATGTATCTTGCTATGGAACATTTTTAGCTGACTCTTTCCCAGCTCTGGTTCAGCCAGAAGAAAGGAGGTATTAGTCAGATTAGAGAAGGTAATGGATGAGCCAGTGAAAAATGGGGCTGCCACCAAGCAAACAGAAGGCAATATATGGGAATGGTGGAGGCACTCGGCAAAGGAATAAAATTACAGCCTCTCTCACTCACAACCCATGGTCCTTACCCATGTACTGAATTAAATAAGACATTCACTCATTTTCACAGCACCTGGTATAAATAGCTGCTGCAGAGTCTGTAAATTGAAGAAAAAGGAACAGATTTTGTTCAACTTTGTATCCCCCAATACCTGGTGTCAAGCCAGCTGCTAAGTATTTAAGCTGCCAGCAGACTCTATATCTAGTGAGGGCCATCTTCCTGGCTTCCTGCTGTATCATCCTATGAAGGAGAGAGGGAAAACTGAAGACTCTTCCCTCCTCCTCCTCCTCCTTCCTCCTTCCTATTTCCTCCCCCCTCCTCCTTCTCCTTCTCCCTCTTCCTCCTCCTCCTCCTCCTCCTCTTCATCATCATCATCATCATCATCATCATCATCATCATCATCATCATCATTTTGGACATGGTTTAAACTCAGGGCTCAGATTTTTTGTTTTGCTTACTTGGCTGGTGCTCTACCACTTAAGTCATGACTCTAGTCTGGCTTTTGCTGATTAATTAGAGATAGATGCCTGATGAGCTTTGTGCCCAGACTGGCTTTGAACCTCCGTCTTTTGGATTTCAGCCTCCTGAGTAGCTAGAGCAACTCACTGATGCCCAACTCTGCTATCTTACCTAATTACTTCCCAAAGGCTCCACTTCCAAGTACCATCACATTGGGTAGGGGGTAGCATTTTTGAATTGGGGCACAAAGAATTGAAGTTCTCTGCACATACTATCACAAAGAGCATTATATTCTGTTACACAGAAACATGAGAGCCAGAGTGATTCTAAAATACCAGAGAGGTTGTTCTTTGCTGAAGGTATTTTCCTGGCTCCCATCTTACCCGGTGATAAACTCAAAGTCCTTTTGATACCTTTCAAAGCTTTGCATGGTCTGACCTGAGCTCCCACTCTCGCCTCATCTATTGATTTTTCTTATCCTGTAACTCACTCATTCTTCCCAAGCCACTTTGTCCTCCAGTTCCTCAAACTCACTAAAGCATAGTGTTGTCTCAGGACCTTTGCACTTTCCAGTCTCACTACCTGTATTGCTTTTGCCCTGGAGACCCGCATGACTCACTTTCCTATACCCGTGCATCTTCCTCTGCTGCTTCCTTCTCTGTGAGTTATGACATACATAAAATGCAATGCCAAGTCTCACTCCTAATGGGAAGGTTTCTCACTCATTGCTTCATTTAATTTTTGTGCATATTCCAACGTGACAACAGAAGTCATTACATGTTTATCTTTTTCTTTCTAGCTAGGCAGTAAACTACCCCAAAGGAAGTGATCCTTATGATGTCTGTTTATTGCTACATCTTAAAATAGTGCTTGGCTCAGAGTAGTTAGGAATAAGGATTTGTTGAATGTCCCACCTGGATGATTATACGGCAGAGTGACACGTATTGGTAGTGAATGCTATTGTCACAGCTTAGGACCAGGACTGTCTTTGCAAACTTCACTTGGGAGTAATACTAGACAGTTAGAGGCCTGTGGGAGATAATTCTTCCAGTTTTTTATGATGATTTTACTTTGACAGCTGGAAGCATCTCCTGTGTAGAGGTAGCACGTGAGCATTTGCTCAAAACTACAGATAAGTCTGCAACTCTGTACTGGTCAATAGGAAGGAGGCAGACACATGTTGTGATTTATTAAACGTGTCTTCTTCATTAAGAAGACCAAGCTGGTGTATAATTTTACCCACCTATTGCCTGAGTCTTAGAAGGAAAAGAAGTCAGTGAGCAATGAGCTCCTCAGATGCTGATGAGCTGCCCCGGGGGAGGCAGCTGTGGTTTCTGACAGAAAGAGCAGAGAAAAGCTACCCTCAAAGTCTCAACTCTGGAAGAAATTGTAAATGCATATTGGCCACTCTAACCCATCATTAAGGTAAGTCTCAAAAGTCAATGCTCCACTTTGAGCTCGCTTTAGCTTATATTTTGGCAAGTATGTGGGCCCTGATGGGTAGTTAGGAAAACATCCTTAACACATCATTTTCCATAAATAAAACCAATCCCTAGGGGAAATAAACCTTAGAGTTCTATCAGCCTTGACTAGTGGGTTCTACTCTGGATCAGGGATAGGAGAGCCAAAAAGATTGGTTGGTATTTCTTATATATACATCCAGACAACCCTCAACTATGCTTCTTTGAATACTGTGATCGAATAATGCAAAGTTTAATGAATGAAAAGAGAGGGAGATCTCAAAAATACACTAGAGTAATTTTGGAATGACACAAATGGAAGTGAATAAGATAAATGGAGATGTTGTATACAAAAGGAAAAAATGAGATTCCAGCACGTCATGCTCGGAAGCATAGACAGGAAGTTGTCCTGGAACTCAGTGAAGGAAAGAAGCATTATACGGAGTGAATATGGGACCTGCTATGGGAAATTTGAACTATGCACCTTATTTAATATAATTCTCATCACCACTTTATGAAGCAGGTCATGTCATTCCAATTGACTGATAAGTATCATAAGTATACAATATGGTTAAAGTTACTGAAAAATTTTGAGGTAAGTAGGAAATGGTTTCAGAAAAGTTAAGCAACCTGTTCAATGTCAGAGTTGGAAATAGCAGAGCCATGATATGCATCATGGTCATTTTCTTCCTAAGTCCTTTTCCCTTGCCCCAATTATTTCACTGGCAGGATATGAGAAAGGATCACACCTCAAGGATATATAAAATCACACAGAACTCACTCACTAGCGGTGGCATTTTAAAAGAAAACTCAGTTTCAAAACTGGTTCTGGATAATTTCACTTCTTATCTACCTCTTTGACTATGTATCATATTTTATTTGACTCTCCATCTAAAGATAATATTTTCCATCTCTACATTTTTGGATGGACACTATTTTTCTCATGTAAGATGCTTCAACTCCCACAAATACACACTATATATTTTGCTTAGCCTAGACAAAATATTTCCTTTCTTTGAAGCCATGCTGAATTTACTCAGGAATTCTATATGCTACAGTTGGAGACAACACTGTTTCTGATTTATTTCTATGTGTTACAGTAAACTCTGGGAACATGGTTTTGAAATGTGTGTATACATTACAGTGTTATTCTCCATAGGATCAAAGAGCCAGATCCACTTCTAAAGACATCACTTTATATTGTTTCAGCACCTTGGAGAGCAGCCAGGATTACCAAAAATCTGTTCAGATGTGGTTTTTGGACTTCCTTTTAGTAAATCTGTGTATGCCCTTCTAGGAGACCCCCTCCACCCCCCCCAATAAATAAGCATATGTGAAATACAGGAGATAATTTAAAAAGCTGGATTAAAAAAACCCTCACTCATAGAATTATCCTTTGGCTATCATGGCTCACATCAACATAAGATACAGGACTCCGAGAAAACCTCTTTTAGAAACAGATGAAGCAGTTTTACACCAGCATAAAGGTCAAGAGATATGAATTATAGCTCCAGGTATACTACTCTGGGAAAGGTAGTCTCTCTAATCCTCAACTTTCTCATTTCTAAACCAAACCAGTTTCCTTATCCCTGCTTTCTTTGAAGGGTAATTTTGACAACCACTTAAAAACATTGATACCTAAACTGGTACTGGTGGCTCACATTTATAATCCTAGCTACTCAGGAGTCTGAGATCTGAGGATCATGGTTCAAAACCAGCCCAGGCAGAAAAGTCCACTTTACTACAGCCCCCCCCCAAGCCAGAATTAAAGCTGCAGCCCAAGTGGTAGAACACTGGCCTTGAGTACAAAAGGCTCAAGGGCAGTATGCAGGCCCTGAATTCAAAACCTAGGACTGGCACCAGAAACAAACAACAGCCCCAAATAATCCTATGAACCCCACTATAGACCCATCAACCAACTCACCATACAGCTGGGATTGTGTGATAGAGGATATTTAAACAGAAAACAAAACTCATTTTTTTTTGTGGTACTGGAGTTTCAACCCAGGATCTTATGCTTGTTAAGCAAATGCCTTATGACTTAAGCCACACCTTCAGTCTTTTTTGCTTTAGTTAAGTTTCAGGAAGGCTTTTGTGCCACGTGCCATGATACTCTCACATCTCTCTCCTGAAGAGCTGGGATTACTGACTTGCTATAATACCTGGCTTGCTCTTTGAGATAAGGTCACACTATTTTTTGACCTGTCTGGCCTGGAACTTCAATTCTTGTATCTTTTTCTTCCAGGTAGCTTGGATTTTAGATGTGAACCATTGTACCTAATCAGATTTCTTTGTGTGTGTGTAGGGGAGGAGGGCATTGTGGGGCTTGAACTCTGGGCCTGGGTGCTGTCCGTCAAGGTTAGTGCTCTACCACTTAAGCCACTTCCTGTTTTCTGGTGATTAATTGGAAATAAGAGTCTCATAGACTTTCCTGCCCAGGCTGGCTTTGAACCATCAGATCTCAAACTCCTATGCAGTTAGAATTATAGGCATGAACCACCAGCACCTGGCCCAATCAGATTTCTTTTAGGTAAGTTGTTGTCTACTTTATGAAGTTGCCTAAGTTGCACTATCACAAAATGAAAAAACCTTCAAATGTTCCTTTTATTTTTTTAAGATTTAAATAATTTCACAGGTAGGTTGAGAGGGAAAAACAACTCCATGTTCAATATGATTATTGCTCCTTAGGATTTCAAGTCAATATTTAAGGCACTGTCTTGAAAACCTTAACAGAAGATAAAATAATGCTAATTAGGACAAGAGAATTTATATATCAACTGGAAGAGTCCTTTGTGTTTGTATGTGTAAGGGTAATGGAAGACATGATTCCTCACTCTGGTAGGAAAAATACCCTGGGAAATTGATAAAGATTTGCTGCTCTATGAAAATATACTAAACAGGCACTATTTCCCCCATTGCCTGGGCAGAGAAAACTCTTCTGGGAACTCTAAAGAATTTTTCAGAGGTCTGAAGTCAACAGATGCTCTAGCTTCTTTCAGTCTCATGCATAATTCTTCATTTCCATACACTCCACAAACACCCTTTGCAATGCTGTTTGAAATTCACTTTCCCTTTTAAGTGTGCCTGCAAGAGGAGAGCTCTGCTTTGCACACAGAAATCATCCATCTCTTTATTACGCATTTTGTTGTCCCCTGCCCCCAAGAGCAGTGGGATACTTATGCTCTTGGTCATTTTCTAGGATACTTTAGGGCAGATTTACCAGTGGACTGACCCATAGCAAATTAAGAGGCTATGCATAGTTTTGGGATATGGTATCAAATTCATTAAAATCTAGTGTTAAAATAGAATTTGAATGAGCTAAAAAGAATCTAAATCTCCAATCCTTCCAATATTCAACCCAGGTCTACAAAATTTAATTCCTTTTAATACTAAGACAATGATAATAGTTTCTTTCCCTTCCAGATGTTTGACATTGGTCTTCTCCTCTATCTCTGACATGAGTTGCTGATCTCTGTAAGCTAAGCTACAGGTGTAAATAGTGAGTACATTTTCATTTCCTGATCTGGGAAATAATACTTCTGAAGTTCTAATATTAGGTGTCAAAGAATGTATTCTTTTATCTTTGCAATAATAAATGCTAAGTTCACTCCATACTTCTCCCAACTCTATCATAGAGTTCTGGCTGAAGAACTTAGTAGGTTGGAGACTGCTCCTTTTGGAATTTGAAAATCCTTATGGAAACTTTTCTCTTGGAATCACTTTGGGACTAGGACTTTGTTGGAGATGCCACCTGGGAAGGTAAAAGCTTATAGCCTTCTGCCAACCTCATGGCCTCTTGCTGACTGGCACTCACTGGCACCTGCGATTCATTAACCACAGCAGTTGTCTGTAGCTCTTTCTCTTCAAAATCTTGCTTCCAAGGTAAGCATACAAGGAAATAGCAGGTGTCGGGGTGGAGGGGGGAAGTGCCTTAGTAAACTATAGATTCTGACTTACAGCTTTGGAGGCTAGAGGTGAAGTAGATACTGATGGGTGTTGAGTATCACACATCAGGACAGCCCTGAGCGACAGCCCTACAGATACATAGAGCTGAAGACCTGAGCTTTAGCCCTCAGCAGGAAATGGCAGTTCTCTGGTGGGGCAGCAGGCACAAATCCCCATCACAGTCCTTTGGTCATTTACTTCCTTCAGTCTCTACTCCTTGCACCTGCAACACCCTCACAGTCTATCTGTAGGAGGCTAATCAGGAACACAGCTAAAGTCTCTTGGCACAAATACGATGCTCAGTTCTTTAGGATGCTACTACCCTTTCTACTGATAATCCTGTTCCAATTTCTAAACTTCAGTCTGAAGTAATGAAGTACTTTCTCCCCAGAGGATGATGGCAGGAAGCCACAAGGCTACCATGGCCAATTTTATTCTCTTCCCCCCCATGATGTATGTTTAAGTTTCTAAGACATCCAGTCTCCATGGAAGCCATTGTCACATTGGCTGCTGATAATTTTGGAGGCTCTGTGCAAGGGAGTGCGAGCTAATGACATCTGAATGAAAATAACCCTCACCAACACAAATGGAAACTAGACAAAGCTGCAGAGGCACATTCGCCTCCTTAACGAGGCGAGCAGGCATGGAAACAGAGAAGACAGAGAGCAATTCTCGTCGAGTTGAGGAGTAGAGCAGGCTCTGTCACATGTTTTTTCTTCGACATTGGTAATAATTCTGGGATATATTCTTCTGTGGAGAGGTTCTTCCACAAACACAACTGAACATTAGGGACCGCATGAGGCAGCCGGGATAACAAAGATAAATGAGACAAGTGACGGCTTTTCAGGGATCTAAATGCACGCCAGGATGAACACCTTCATAATAGCTAGGTTTGAAAGGTTTCACTAGAGGCTGATAATATATGCACTCAATAAATATATATTACACCATTATTACCAGATGCCAGGTAAGATGGTGAACATAATAGACAATCTCCCCCCTTCCATAGGGCAGATTAAGTAGTCCATTACACAAATAAATAATGCAATGACAAATCAATATCAGTGTCATGAGGAGATGAGCTACAAGAAAGAAAAAAAGAGAGAGACCTGGTTAAGAATGAAATGAGAGAGCTCCAAAAAGTGGTGTTTCCTTTGACTCTGAAGTGCACAGAGGAGTTGAGTGAAGAATCAGAACTATCAGAAAATTCCCTTAGGTGTAAGAAAGAATGGTTTCTGCAAAGAGCTAGGGTAGGGACAAAACTTCAAGAGAGGCTTGTATGACCAGAGGATCGGGAGGGAGAGGGAAAATAGATTAGTGTGGAAATATAGGAAGCAGCCTTTCAGATTTTTTATGGAGTCTGTTTTCTTCTAACTATGGTGGATAATTCTGGATCTAATCTGCATTTTGGAGAGCTGACTATGACTGAGGAGAGGCAGCAGCCTTACCGAGGAACCAGAAGAGCGGTCAACTAGGCCATGTCCAATGAGAACTTTCAGTGGACCAAACTTTGAATTCATTAAGTTTGGAGATAAGTTTGGTCAGAGCATGTCATTCTCTCACTGGCAATCTTATACACAAATGAATAAAACAAAAAAATATTTCACTCCTTGCCTTTCCCAAGATAACAATCCTCCTCCTCCTCTTCCTCTTCTTCTTCCTCCTCCTCCTCTTCCTCTCCTTCCTCTTCCCCTCCCTGTCCCCTTCTCCCACTCCCTCCTCCTCCCTCCTCCTCTCTACTGCTCCCTCCTCCTCTCTCTTCCTCCTCTTCCTCTCTTCCTCCTCTTCCTCTCTCTTCCTCCTCCTCCTCTTCCTCCTCCTCCTCCTCTTCCTCTTCTCCTTTTGTAGGTCATGGGGCTTGAACTCTGGGCCTGGGCACTGTCCCTAAGCTCTTTACCTCAAGGTGAGTGCTCTACTACTTGAGTCGCAGCACCACTTCTGGGTTTCTGGTGGTTTATTGGAGATAAGAGTCTCATGGACTTTCCTGCCCAAGCTGGCTTTAAACTGTGATCCTCAGATCTCAGCCTCCTGAGTAGCTAGGATTACAGGCGTGAGCCACCAGTGGTGGGCTGATAATTTGCTTCTATGTTCCAGGACCTTCATGGGAAGGTCTTGTATGGTATATA
Source organism: Dipodomys ordii (assembly GCF_000151885.1). Lineage (NCBI taxonomy): Eukaryota > Metazoa > Chordata > Mammalia > Rodentia > Heteromyidae > Dipodomys > Dipodomys ordii. The sequence continues at coordinate 15,107,066 of NW_012267228.1, forward strand.
CATTTATATACCCTTGATCCATTAATTATTGATATTCCTGTTGGGATACTCTAGATGATACCTATTATGACTGCTTATCATTATTATTAATAATCAGAAATTGCTTTGACTCCCTCTATATTCTAATAGTAGTTTTTCAAACAGAAACGATTTTCCCACCAGCATATTCTTCAGAGACCACACAATGAGTTTTGGAGATAAACTAAAATGTGCAGTAAATCTTAAGGGTAAGAGTAATACATGAGGTGCTGGGGGACTTGGTTCCCGTCCCTGTGTTCTACTATTTATAAATTGTAACCTTGGGAAGAATGCTTATTTTTCCCATGTGTAAAGTAAAAGCATTGAATTATGTAACCTCAAAAGCTGCACATGACTACAAGTTTATTGTTTGGAAGAGAACTCAGGAGCTGGAACCAGAGGAGCAAGTACTTCTGAGCATGCCGTGACCTTCGCCAAATCACTCAAAGTTTCTGAAATGGGTGCTATTTTCTAAAAATAAAGAGATGCACGATTCTACCTGGAGTTTCAAACCCAACACTGAAAGTAGTGTCTTATGCATAGTAGGAACTAGAAAGTTATCTTGAAATGATGAGTTTTCTTCCTTGTAAATATTAAATGACAGGCACGTGGAAATAGTTTGGAAACTGTGTAGCCAATTTCAGTATCAGTTCATATAGTCATTCTGAACTCAATGTACATGATTAAAAAGCAGCCTTCACTTGTTTTTTTTTATTGTGAAAATACCATACAGAGGGGTTACAATTACATGAGCAAGGTAATGAGTACATTTCTTATCAAGCATTGTTGCCTCCTCCTTTGTTTCCCCTTCCCATCCTCCCCCCCTTTCCCTACTCCCCCACTGGCCAAAAGGAAAAGTTCATTTTCAACATAATGTCTTGTACATCTCATTATAAAAAGCAGCCTTTCCTTGTGTGTGCTGGCTGAGCCTGGCTTTTTATTCAGCATTATTTGTTAAGGTGAGTGCACATGTCCAAATTCCTTAGTGCACATTAAAACAACAGAAAGGGAGGCAGAAGAAAGAAAAATTTGTGTGTGGATGCCATTTAATGAGCTATTAAACTTCCCATCAGAAAGCCAGAAACTCAGAGGGAGTTCAAAATAGCAACTTCTGCATAACCAGTCAAATAATAAGCTATTTAAGAACCAGCAATCCATTCTTCACATGCCTACAAGATAAACTAAACTAAAAGGAAAACAAAGTCAGCCTTGCCTCACATTTCCCACTAAGTAACTTCATTCATCATCTTTGCCTGTCCAAAAACAATCTCTTAACATGGGCTGGCAGGATTCATAAGATAATGTTTAGAGAATGATCATGTAAGGTTGAAATTTCCTTGACAGGATGGCTTAATTTCAACCTGGCAGCCTTATTTAAATGCTGGGGTGGTTGATCACCCTCAGCCCCGAAACCCATGCCTACCAGTATAGTTTTTCAATGGCCTCTTTCCTATTCTTGAGAGACAGGAGAAGCAGCTGGGGCTCAGTTTGGCTCTGGAGTTCAGGAGACTTCCAATGTTTTTCGTGAATGATTCCTCTCATTGCGAGTGAGCTTGGGGTAGAGTTCAATGTTCTCAGAAGGCTAAAAAAATTCCCTTAAGTGTATGATATGAAGAAAGAACATTGCCTTCTTATTTCTGCTCCAGTAATCCATCTAGAAGGCAGGCCAGTGGGAAGGCTGGAACAAAGGCTGGGCTAAATTCACACTCTAGTTCCAATATCCACTATTTATGTATTGTACCAGGGTACCTGCTGATAGCCCCATGGAGTGGCTAGAGGGGAAGGAAAATGAAGATAGCTACCAGTGAAAAGGACAAAGCTCTTTTTTTCCCCTCAGAAGTAGATATTTTATTACTAAGACTAGCAGTAAAAAGTAACAGTAACAATTAAATACCAGTAGCAATTAATCCACTAGTCTTTAACTGAGTTCCTACTATGTGCCAAGTATACATGGGCCATCATACACATTGGCTCATTCATCCTTGCCAAAACTATGTGAGATTTTCACAGATGAGTAACTGGAAGGAAAGAAGGGTTCCATGATTTGTCCAGGTTATGTCACGAGAGTAGAAAACTTGATTCAAACCTAGATTTGCCTCAAACTACTAGTTTTTCCTGTTTCTCATGCTATAGAGTGTCAAGCAGTAATTCAAGACTTCTTCATGATAGACTCATTTTTTCTGTCTGTCTTGATTTCAAAAGCATATATGACAGAAAATGGAGTTGATACAAGGCAAACAGAATGTCCTCTTTGAGAGAGCTTGAACTCTTTTTTTTCTAGTTTAAAGCTGAAATGAATGAGTTGTGATAGATTGGCAAGAGGAAAAAGAGTGAATACAATGTACGGAGAATATTCTGTGATCATTACAATCTGGTAGAAGGTGTACATCTTCCTAAAGAACTACAGGGGTGATGGTTTAAAGCAGAGATAAGTTAGATCTGGTTGAGGGCAAGTGATGGACTTGGAAAAGACTTCTTGACAAAAGGAGTTTTTGATGTTTACCTTGAGAGGCAGAATTCCAGAATAGGTGGTTGTGTTCTAAATGTTGATGATAGAATTCTAATTTGTTGCATCTCAAGCAACAAAGTAATTTTAGAGCAAGCAAACTTTTTCCTGGCCAACAAAAATATGGACCCAGAATTTGTGGGAGAATAGATTCCACTACACTCTGGTAGAAAGAATCTTGAACTTGGAAGACTTGCTTCAGTTGTAAAAATGGCAATGAGGTAGGATGTAACATCTCTGAGATGTAATTCCTTCAACTGGAAAGCTATAACTTCCATCTTTCTTCTAGCCTGTAATGGATCAAATGAAAAAAGAAGATGACAGGATTGTAAATATGAGGAATGTTCTTTCCTTTGCAATATTCACTGCTTGGTCCATTTTGGATATGTCTGGGATGGGGGCTTCCACTAGAAAATTTCATCAGACTCCATTGGCTGACTTTCTCTAGGTCATTTAACTATAATCTTTCAAGATGCTTAAATTCTTCAAACCAGGGAATGATAGAGATAATTTTGGACATTCAACTTTCTACATATCAAGGTAGGTCATAAAAATATCATGTTTGCCTAGGAATTATGTACACACACACATACACACATGTGCCTTTAACAGTCTTCCATGAAAGGAAAGGTTCTGAACTGACCAAAAGTATTAAAGATGCACCTCAATTACAAATCATCATTTGAAATGGAATAAATGTAGTTTTATGAAAAAAATTTACTGTGCTGTCACAGAACTTAAGAGCATAATCCTTTTGTGGCATCAAATCTGGATCTAATTTTAAACTTCTCACCGAGGCTTACTAGGTACAGGTCATTTTGGTTATTAATTATTTATATCACTTGTCCTTATGCTTGAATATATAAGGTCTTGATTTTGGTATCCTATAGACTGTGATAGTTTAAGAATCTCAATGTATCTTTTTATATCTCTATCATACAATGTTGTATCTGAGATGGAGCACTGAGGACAGTGCTGAAGGGGAAAGAGTATAAAGGGGAATTATTTGAGTTATTTGAAATTATTCTGCATTTAATAGGTGAAAAAGGGATTATAGTGAAGGTGGGTCATGAACACATTGAATCTACAAACTGAATCTAGACTTAACCTTTCTCAGCTTCTTCCCTGGAATCCACAGTTGACTTTATTATATCCTAAGCAGGTTAAGGCTAACATTTCTTAACTAGAAACAGCATGAAATCTGAGTAAGCAGACTAGTGGAAGAACTGGAACTTGGAAGGCATGTGGCAGTTAATGTTTTGCCATATGTTTCCCCTTCACTGCTCAGGATTTTCTAGTTATGTTAAATGATGAAGGCCTTGAATGTCCAGGCATCCACATATCAGCTTTCCTTTTATTCCTTCCTGTAGAGTTTCTCAAACTTTGATGAAAACACAATCACAGAGCCATCTGTTCAAAGTCAGGGATTTGAACTTGGGGGACAATTTCCAAAATTTTCCATGGTAGTTTTGATCATTCACTATTTCTGCTTCACAGACTGCCTTCCTTCCTTCCTTCCTGCCTGCCTTCCTTTCTTTCTGCCTTTCTTTCTCTTCCTTCCTTTCTTCCTTCCTTCCTTTCTTCCTTCCTTCCTTCCTTTCTTTGTCATGGGGCTTGAACTCTGGGCTTGGGCGCTATCCCTCAGCTCTTCAGCTCAAGGCGAGTGCTCTACCACTTGAGCCACAGCTCCACTTCCAACAGACTGCCTTTCACCTGTATGTTTTTCTCCTTTCTAACCAAATGATAAATCTGTACCAAAAATCACTTGGCTCAAGTAGTACAGGACTTGGAACTTCATAGATACATAGAAGAGTGGTTGATACTGTGTTTAGGTGGTACAGTATAGTATTGGAGAACATTTCTGACACTTAACCTAAGAATTTTCATAGATATGGGGGGGAAACCCCATTAGTTTATGTTTGTGGTAATGTATTAGTCAGCTCTGGCCATAAAAATACCATGTTATAAATGTCCCCAAGCCTCAGTGGCTTCAAGTGAATTCACTTATTCTCATGAACTTGGCCCGTGGCTTAGCTGATTTAGACTGTGGTCACCTGGGCAGCTTTGTTTCCACATGTGGGTCAGCTGCCCCAAATTTTGGGTCAGACTCAGATTATTTTGTGCTCTATGCTGAAAGGGCATAAGATACATGGAGCATGCTCTTTTTGCATTAAGGCACAATTCCAGTTTATATTTATACCACATTCACTACAAGTTATTCATTCCCAAACAGGTCATGTGTGCAAACACTAAGTGATGGGCTAACCAGATGCTGGTGGCTCCCACCTGTAATCCTAGCTACTCAGGAGGCTGAGATCTGACGATCATGGTTCAAAGCCAACCTAAGCTGGAAAGTCTGTGAGGCTCTTATTATTAACCACCAGAAAACCAGAAGTGGCACTGTGGCTCAAAGTAGTAGAGTGCTAGCTTTGAGCAAAAGAGCTCAGAGACAGTGCCCAGGCTTCAAGTACAAGTCCTGCTACTGACCAAAAACCAACCAATAAAAAAGCCAGCCAAAGGGAAGGGCTGAAAAAATACATTCTAGCAGCTTGTATCACGAATGAGGTGTGTATCTGCAATTTTAATGCAAAAGACTAAAGATCTCTGTCTAATAATTTAGGCATTTCAAAGGAAAGCATCCAGATATACCATAGGAGGAAGGATTTTAGAGGATGAATATAAAACATATACTTTTTGAGGTTCAAGGGAGGAGAGAGGGCAAATGGAGATGTGAAGGAGAATGGAATGGTCAAAATACCTCATGTATTTAACTGAAAAGGGAACAAATGCACCATGCTGAGATTGGTTTTGGCAGGGCATGGGAGAAGGGAGAGTGACAGGTTGTGAATCTGATCAAGGCACATTGTATGCAGATATGGACATATCAAAATGCAACCTTTGTGTACAACTAATTGATGCTAATAAAAATATGGAAAAATGGGCAAAACTGGACTGAGAAGGTGGCTCAGTGGTTGAGTGCTTGCCTCACCTGCATGAGGCCCTGGGTTTGATTCCTTAGCACTACATAAACAGAATAAGCCAGAAGTGATGCTGTTGCTCAAGTGGTACAGCATTAGCCTTGAGCAGAATAGCTGAGGGACAGTGCCCAGGCCCAGAGTTCAAGCTCCATGACCAACAAAATAAAATAGATGGGCAAACGGTGGTTAGTAACTTAAACTCTCCTCCAGTCTGCTAACTACACTTTCCCAAGGCAGCAATTTTGATTTTTTTCTACAAAGTTTTGCTTTGTTGTTGTACTGGTCCTGGGCTTAAACTCAGGGCCTGATGCCCTCCCTAAGCCTTTTTGCTCAAGGCTAGCACTCTACCACTTGAGCAATAGATCCATTTCTAATATTTTTGGTGGCTGTCTAAATCTGCTAAGCCACTGGCCAACTTCATGAGAATAAGTGAATTCACTTGAAGCCACTGAGGTTTGGGGTCATTTATAACATGATATTTTTATGGCCAGAGCTGACTAATACATTAGCACAAACATAAACTAGTAAGGATTGCAGTTCAAAGCCAGCCCTGACAGGAAAGTCTGTAAGACTTTGAACTGCAATCCTCACATCTTCAGCTTCCTGAGTAGTTCGGACAACAGGCATGAACACTGGTACCTGACTTACATTTGACTTTTGTTGCTAGGTCAGAGCCCTGGAGTAAATACGTAGCACAAAGTTACCACAGAATACAGATTCACTTTCAAACTGTGTAAAACACAATCCTTCCTGGGATCTCTAACTTAGTTTCAAAAGAGAACACCAAGAACTTGAGATCAATTTTTTTGTATTGATAAAACTCATCCTTGAATAGCATGTATTTCATATGATTTTTGAGAAAAATAAACCCCTGTAATATTATTATAGATAAGGAATTATTACTACAATATTTTTTCAATAAACACTTTTCTTACTACAACTATCAAAATAACTCTCAGGAAGTATATCTAATGGATAGAACAAGGAAGGAAAACATGTCATAAAAGTCTTTTCAAAATGAAGAAAGAAGAGTATATGAAAAGTCCTTTTAAATGATACTGTCTGTGATTGGAATAGAAATGGATATCAAAATACAGAGCCTCTATTTAATGAAGCTGCTAAATATTTGGAGCTCCCATTTCTTCATTTTGTTGTTATTTTACATTTTGGTGTCACAGTTACTTCAGAGAATGTTTGCTGGCCTTACTGTCAGTGATTTCTCTGGAAGAACAAAGTACCATCCTAAAGCTCTGTTCACAGGATCTCAGTTCCATACCTTTCTCTGCTGTGCTCTGAGCTGCCATTAGAAATTTGGAATATGTTTGTTAGTTCAAGTTTATATCATTCAGGAAATCTTTCTGAAGACCACACACCTGTCTGGACACAGTGATGTAAAAAGCTTTAAGGAAGTATCAAGCTTTTTTAGATTTTGCAAAATTTTGATCAGATCTGAAGTTGCAAGTTTTGTGCAGTAAAAATTTCATAGTCCATGTGGTACTATCCCAGGAGCAATTATTGTCATTTGAAGTAAAAGTCACGAGTTCTATGAAACTCCTGATTTTAGTGAATCTCAAATTGGAAGTTGTAATATTACCATGTGGCATGAATCTTTCTCATGCTTGCCCTCATAGTTTGATAAATGTGTATCATTACTTTTTATTACAACTTAGAGTAGATATTACCTTTACAATTTCTGTCAGATAGAAGGTTTTGCTGAGTTGAGACTTACAAAGCCCAGTAAAATGGAGAAATCCCATTGACAGGAAAAAAAGGTAAACATGATGTCAACTCAAAAACAAAGGTTTGGATTTCTTGGATTCTTCAAGAACTTTGTGTGGAAGCTATAGTAAACAGCCCAATCAAGAACTTCAACTATTCTCTAAGTCTACATTGGTTTGAAGGATAATCAACATACTATGTTTAAAAAAAAGTATTATTATTATTTTGTCAGTTGTGGGGCTTGAACTCAGGGCCTGGCACTGAGCTTTTGTGCTCAAGACTAGTGCTCTATCACTTTGAGTCACAACTCCACTACTGGAGTTTTGGTAATTAACTGGAGATAAGAGTCTCACAGGACTTTTCTGCCTGGGCTGACTTTGAACCATGATCTTCAAATCTCAGCCTCTTGAGTAGCAAGGATTATAGGCATGACCCATCAGCACCCAGCAATTTTGTTAGACATTATATAGAAGCATCCTACAGCAATAGAATCAGCATGTAATTACTATACTTGTTTATCATTGTTTTCAGTCTCTTAATTTACTTGGTGTGGAGTCTGAAGTTCTGGTATTTTAATCATTGAGAATGGTAACCAAGCACCAAGACCCTTTCTTCTTTAAATGCTATGGGATGAGGAGTTTGGTGTTTACTGAGTGACTGAGAATCTAGGGTCTGTGGGCACAACCCAGGTTCTCAGTGTGGTTGTTGGGACTTGAAGACAATGGCAAGTTTGGAGTTCATGTTGAAAAGTTGGAATTTGTGTGCCAGTGGCTCATGCTTGTAATCCTAGCTACTCAAAAGGCTGAGATCTGAGGATCACATGTGATCCATGTGAGGCAGAAAAATTCCTCAAGATTCTTACCTCCAATAAACCAGCCAAAAACTGTAAGTGAAGGCTTGGCTCAAATGGTAGTCAGCTGTGAACAAAAAAGTCAAATGCGAGCTTGAGGCTCTGAGTTTAAGTCCCGGTATAGGTGTAACTGGTGCTTGTGTCCTACACATACACCACACACACACACACACACACACACACAAATACACACTACCCCCCACAGAGACAAAGAGACAGAGACAGACAGAGATAGAGACAGTGTCAAAGACAGAGAGAGAAAATGATGTTTGGAGTGAGTAATGATAGGAAATGAAATGCTCTTAGTGCAGAATACTACTAGACAGCTAACAAAAATTACTGAATGTAAGACTGTAGAAAAATACCAGTAGTTAAATCCTTTTCTTTTTTTTAGGTGGGGATTGGGGATTTGGACTCAGTACCTGACACTTTGGCCCATTGTCTAGCACTCTACCAACTGAACCCTGCCTCCAACTCCCAGTAGTTGAATCCTTATTTGTTGAATAGAAAAATAAATGAATGAGTCAGTTGATGAATAACAAACCATATATTATGGATTCAATATGTGTCACTAACATGGTATTTAAGGGATCAGGTAATAGGTAGTCATTTTGCTATCATGAGTCTGAAAGCTAGAGACCATGTAACTTGTGCCAGGTAAGCTAGAAAGTGAAGAGCTGAGATTTGATCTTAGAATTATGAAGGTGAATGTGTTTAAGGTGAGTTGTGTGCATGTTTGGAACTATTCCACTGAGCCCCCTCATGATACAAATATGTGCTAATTCAAAAATTTCAAAAAGCACAGTTATCTAAATATACCACATTCTAAGTACAGAGGTACAACTCTACTTGCTATCTATCAGCCAAAGTTTAACCTTTTAAAAATACTAAACTAGGTCATTACCTTCTACTAAATCCCTGAAATAGTTTTATGTCAAGTGGATAATAAAACCCAGACTTCTGAGTCAGGCCAACAAGTCTCCATGTCATCATTCTGTCTTACCCATGTTTATCTGTTTCTTTTTGCACTAGTTTTTTTTTTTTGTCCATCATGGGGCCTGAACTCTGGGCCTGGGCACTGTCCCTCAGCTCTTCAGCTCAAGGCTAGCACTCTACCACTTGAGCCACAGTGCCACTTCCGGCTTTTTCTGCTTATATGGTGCTGAGGAATGGAACCCAGGCCTCATGCATGCAAGGCAAGTACTCTACACTGAGCCACCTTCCCAGACTTTTATCTCTCATCCAGAGACTTGCATGTGTGGTCCCTCTCTCTGGAGATAACTTCTCACAAATCTCTTCTGATATCTTCACAAATTCCATCTTTTAGAAAGATATTCAATGCTCATCCTGTCTGATTTCATGTCCTATTTCCTAACATTATTGCCTCATTCACTTTTGGAAGTGAGATGTTTTTACTTATTTGTTTGTTTGTTTGTTTGATCTATCATCTCTAGTACTTACGTGAGGTCCAGTGATTTCGTTAAGAATTGCCACTGTAAGCTAGAGTCGCTGAAACACATAGTAGGGATTCAGCTAACATGAAATGAATGTGCAAATCGAGTCTTTGAGGCAAAGATGGAGTGTTTGGTGCCATTATGAAAACATGTGTTTTGTCCAAGAGACAGATGATATTCTGCAGGGAAAGAAGGTGAAAAATAATGTCTGGGTGAAATGTTGTCACTTTATAAAAGCACAAGATTGATCAAGAGGCACAAACCCCTTGCCTGTAAGAACAAGTCAGCAGCAGAACGATGAAGCCGAGACGCAGAAGTGAAAGGCTTGAAAATTTGTGGTCATATTCTCCCTGGTCAGGTTAAACTTCATGACCTCAAAATGGTGCAGGTAAAAATGAATTTTGGCCCAAGTTAGCTGATGACAAATTGGGCCACAGGGTGGAAAAGACAGGCATGGTTTTAATGTAAACAACCTTCTACAAAAGGGGCAGCATCCCAAATGTGAGCGTGAGTTCACCGACATATTTTAAAGGGCTGAAGCCAGCTGGGCCAGACACAGAACCATTCAAGTCTCTCATTATGTTGAATCCACTATGGAATTCAGAATATGTCATCGGAGTGTCAATTTGTGAATTCTTAGTTCCAGCAAGCCTCAGGATCAATTCCCATTCAGCTCTCCCATCCCAAGGTTAAGGTTCCTCTGAGGAATGATCTCCAAGCTTTGCATGCAGTTGGGAATAGGATAGTTATTGTTTTGGTTTAGAAGTATAATCTAATGAAGTATGCAGTCATTTCTTGTGTTGAGAACCTGGACGTTAATCTGCTTGGGTTAAGGCAGTGGATCTCTGCTGGCCTTGTCATCTATATTGAATTTAACACTCCCAGTGAACTCATTTCAAGCAGCCCACCTCAAATGGATGTGATCTATTTCGATTTCCATTCTTCCTCTTAATAGTTTCATACAGCTGAGTAACTCCAGGGGCCTTGGTACACATCAGTAATGCAGTCCTTGCTGCCACTAAAAGGCTGGCGCTTGACATAGCTAGAAGTTGACCTTCACATGATACCTCTGTTCCACCACAGATCCTAATTCCAGGAAGTAATCCACAAGCCCAGTAGCTAATTCTCCCCTGGGTATCCGTACTCACGAGCCCATGGAGAGTCTCGACAGATGTCAGGATTGTGAGAGATGGGAACTGGAAACATCTGTTTCCTTTCATAATTAGAGCTTAACTGCTTTGAGAAGTAGTCGAATGCTGTGGGGTAACATTATGCAGTAGTTTCTGGTTTCCATACTTTGCCGAGCATGGAGAATTACATGTTTCAACAGTGATCAACCCCATTTTCCTAGAGGAGTTGGTTACTGCCAATGCATAAGAAATACCATTGCTTTGTTTCAGGATATTGGTTTAGGCAGCTGAAGACTAATTTGTACAATCCTACCTAGCTAATCACTTGGAACCTTACCAACCTGGCTTTCTTGCCCCATTTCTCTTCCCCTCCTAGACTTTGCCTGCATTCCCCCAAACCCTGCTTGTGCTGAACTGTTCTCATCACTTGGCTCTGCCAAACATTTTTCAGTAACTGAACACACAGGAGCGACAGAACAGACTCTTCTCTTGATCTCAGTGCCAGGAGAATACGACACCCCACTGAGGGCTGGTTCCTGAGAAATGAGAATTCTCTTAGGAGATATGGTATGTTCTTGTGTCTCTGAATTCAGGAGGGCATTCCATGCCAGGAATGGTTCATTCTGGATCATCATCTTCTCTCTGGCCTGCTTACCATTCTCGGTTCTTTCGGTTTTCTTTATGACAACCCTACTCACCAACATGCTCATTTTATAAGGGAGGAAACAGAGAGATCAGAGAGGTGGAGGAGCCTGACCCACAGTCACACAGCTGGAGGACAACCCCGGAGGAACTGAATCCAGGTTACTCTGACTTAAGGCACCATACCATACTTTTCTACACAGACATGCAGGGGAAAGTTGTGCCTCATCCCAGGTGAACTTTGCCTTAGCCCCACTTATATCATTTATAATAAAGGGCCAGAGGTGAGCCTGTGTCCTTGGAAAAATACAAATGTATGCAGCTATGTTTTCCCTTAGCCTTGAGCTCCTTAACTGCAGAGGCTTTTATAACTGGATCTGGGTGAGGCCAGGATATTCTGTAAACTGTGTGTGTGTTTGTGGTCATGGGGTGTTAATGACTAAAGAGTCCCGATAGTGTATAATCAGAGGGAAATGTTCTGCAACCCTGTTTATTATTATCAGACCAATCCAATGTTAGGGGCTGGCTCCTTGCAGGCTAGAGTCCTCCCTTGGCATTCTGTAACCTTGTTCTCCACTCAGATGGATGGCTTCATCTTCCCCTTCTGCTGTCGCATCTCTTTTTTCACCATGGGATTCAATAAATGAGTCTGACCAACGTAAATCGGATGCAGGCCAGCTAGGCTGTCTCCTATCAGTGCTGGAAATGCCACCGTCGATCACTGCTGTCGCTTTGTGGGAGAAAGGCTGCAGGTTCAGGGAGAGGCTGTCATTTTCTAAAAGGCACATTCTGTTCTTCAAGGCGAGAAGGCCGATTTGTCTAAACCCAAACTGTCTTTGTGGTAATTTTTTTTTTTCTGGAGCCTTACAGGATAGGAACAACTGGGAATGCGTCAATAGAGCATCACTCACATCAAATGCATTGATATTAATAAATTGCACGGATAGTATTATCACTGCTATTGTTCACTAAGAGCTCATTAAGTGACATTCTACACTGTACAGTACCTCCCTTCGCCCTCACACCACTTCTCTGAGGTGTGCAGTTATCCCTGTTTTACAGAGGCTCAGAGATCTTCAGGAAGTTTCCAAGGGCACCATTAGAAAAATGGGAGATGTGGGACTTGAACCCAAGTATGTGTCAGCAATGGTTCTCAACCAGGGGTCATTTTGCTTCCCAGGGGACATGGGAAATGGATGGAGACATTGAAAAACATACCCTTGCATGTTTATTTTTGGTTGGCATATAATAATTGTGAAAATTATCTCCATTTGTTTGTTTTTACTTTTTCTCTCTGTATTTTTGTGGTCTTATTTAAAAAGTCATTACTTATACTAATGTCTTGAAGGGTTTCCAAAATGTTTTTCTTCTAGTAGTTTCTGTGTTTCTTTTCTTTTTTCTTTTTATTGTGAAAATACCGTACAGAGGGAGTTACAATTACCTGGGCAAGATAATGAGTACATTTCTTATCAAGCATTGTTGCCTCCTCCTTTGTTTCCCCTTCCCATCCCCTCTCATCTCCCCTCGCGCCCCCCCCACAAAGTTGTAAAGTTCGTTTTCGACATAACAACTTGTACATCTCATTTTGCAATGGGTCCACCTGTATCCCTATTTAAACGATTTGTTCTTTCCCTTCCCCTCCACAAATTATACCAACATCAAATACAGTGAAAGCAAGGGTTATACCGTGGGGGAGGGACATACAAAGCAACAAAGAAATCATCTTATAAATATGTTAGAAACAATTGCATGAAAGCAAAAACATTTGAATCCTTATCTTAGTTTCTGTGTTTCAAGTCTTACATTTAGGTCTTTGGTCCAATTTGACTTGATTTTTATATAGAGAGTGAGAAACAGCTGGTTACATGCAGACCTCCAGTTTCTCCAGCACTGTTTATTTAAAAGACCATTCTTTCTCCAACGTATGGTTTTGTGCATTTGTGGAGAATTAGATAGCTGTAGCTTTAGCTATGTAGGTTTTATCATTATGTTCTGTATATACATTTATATATACAACCTTATGTAATAATCTGTGCATATTCTTTTTTTTTTTTTTTGTCTGTCATGGGGCGTGAACTCTGGGCCTGGGTGCTGTCCTTCACCTCTTCAGCTCAAGGCAAGTGCTCTACCACTTGAGCCACAGTGCCACTTCTGGTTTATCTGGTGGTTTATTGGAGATAAGAGTCTCATGGGCTGCTTTCTTTCTTTCCCTGGGCTGGTTTTGAACTGCGATCCTCAAATTTCAACCTCCTGAGTAGTTAGGATTACAGGCATGAGCCACCAGTGTGAATATTCTTTAGGACCAGATATTGCCTAAGTTAACAACAGGGTTTGTCTCTCTGAATGAACCTGACTTTATCTAATTTGGCAATAATTCTAGGTTTACAAAAGATTTGTGATGCTAATACAAAGAGTTCCCAAATCTGATTTTCACTATTACTAACGTCTCTCATGTTAATTATCAGTGTAGTGTAGTGGTAACAATGAGTGAACCAATCTTAGTAAAGTATTAAACAAATTCTGTGTCTTACTCAGATTTCCTTTGCTTCTAGCTGACATCCTTTTTCTGTTGCAGTATCCCATCTAGGGGACACAATTTTGTTTTTCATCTTGGCCCATGACAGTTTCTCAATCATCAGATGACTGAGTTTTGATGACCCTGACAGCTTTAAAGAGTATCAGGTGAAATATTTTGTAGACAGTCCCTCAATTTGGATCTGTCTGACAGACCTCTCATGATGACCACGCTGTTTCTGGTGTTAGAAGGAAGACCACACCGATAGAGTACCATTCTTGTCGCCTCTTATCCAGGGGACATACTGCCAACATGATGTATCATTGTAGATGCTGACCTTGATCATCTCTCTGAGGTTGTATTCATCAGGTTTCTCTCCTATAAAATTGGAAAGAAGAATGACTAATCTTCTTGTGCTCCTTTTCATGCTGTCGTATTTATAAGGAAGCCCCTGTGCAGCTCATAATTAAGCAGTGTGGATGACACACTCTTTTTTAATATTTGTTTTACATTTTTCAATTGTTATTGTATAGGTGATGTACAGAGGGATATGTAAGTCAGGTAATGAGTACAGTTCTTTTTTTATTTTCCAAACATATCTTTTTTTATTGTAAAGGTGATGTACAGAGGGGTTGCAGTTATATAAGTCAAGTAATGAGTACATTTCTTTTTAAACAGTATCACCTCTTTCCTCACTTTCTTCCAGTTTTTTCCCTCCTGAGTCTCCCCACAAGCTGTATAGTTTTCTATAACACAAGTTATAGAAAACAGAAACAGTGACAAGAGGGGAAAACAACCCCCAAACCCTGCTGTTTCCATTTCTTGGCATTCATTTCAATAAATACCATTTTATATGAGCATATGTGCATAGCCAATAAGCCTTTGTCATCCTCTCCTAAGAATATTCTCCTTTGCTCTCACTGTGTGAATGTCTAGACTCCTGTATAATGATCATGTCCAAGTGTATTTTTTGGTCTTTTATCATCCAATGTGTTTACTTGTAGATTTTTAGGCACATTTTAGTTACAATAAATGAGGGATATTATGCAACCTGTGTTTCTTTGGGTCTGGTTTACTTCACTTAATATACTTTTTTTCCCCAATTCTTTCCATTTCCTTATGAATGGTATAATGTCATTCTTTCTGATGGAAGCATAGGATTCTATTGTGTATCTATACCACATTTTCTTGATCCATTTGTCTACTGAGGGACATCTGGTTTGATTCCATGTTTTAGCTATGGTAAACTATGCTGCAATGAACATTGTTGTGCTGGTAGCTCTAGTGTGGCCTTGTTTGTGGTCTATTGGTTAAATGCCCAGGAGTAGAATTTCCAGGTCATAGGAAAGTTCTATGTTTAGTCTTTTGAGGAACCTCCATAATGCTTTCCACAGTGGTTGAACAAATTTACATTCCCACCAACAGTGTAGTAGTGTTCCCTTTTGTCCACATCCTCACTATCATGTGTTATTGCTAGTTTTCATGATAATAGCCATTCTAATTAGAGGTAAAGTAGAATCTCAATGTGTTTTTGACTTCCATTTTTTTATGGCCAGAGATGTTGAACATTTCTTCATGACACATTACCTATTTAAGGACATAGTATTTACACAAATTATTTGAAATTCTTCTGCATGAAAGCCTTGTCTATTAGTGCCATTTATTTAATTATATAATCATTTATTGTTATTAGGATGGACACATGAATATTTACTTCACACACTGGGCTATGTCTCAACACTATTGTTGCTCATATTATATCAGCTGTGGCCATTAAGAATTCTTTCAGATGGCTTCTGCGTCTTCTTGACATTGTCTCACCACTTACTCTGTGAGGAATTGCGGGATTTATTTTTCTTAGAAAAATCTTTAAGTAGAATTACAAAGGGATTTCTATTCAATATATCTGTTGATGAGTACAGTGCATCTTGATTAGTATCACTTCTTTCACCATTCTTCCTCTCATCTATCCCAAATCAAGTTACCAGGTTCCATTTTCACACATGCACATTGAGTAGTATAACTCGCCCCATTCATCTTACCCACTCCCTTTGAGCCTCACACTCCTCTGAAAAAGCATGTTTCAGATACCTAGTAATCATTTAGCTGAACTGTCAGTTCAGTATTCAACGGAGTTTCACTGTGGCAATCCACCCCTGTATATACCATACTTTAGTCAGTTTAATTGTATATATATGCATATGGTCCTGCATATGTTTGTGTGTGTGTGTGTGTGTGTGTGTGTGTGTGTGTGTGTGTGTGTGTGAGATGGGGCTTGAACTCAGGGCCTGGGCACTGTCCCTGAGCAATTTGGCTCAAGGCTAGCACTCTATCACTATCACTTTGAGCCATAGCTCCACCTCTGGTTTTCTGGTAGTTTATTGGAGATAAGAGCCTCAAGCACTTTCCTGCCCAAGCTGGTTTTGACCACAATCCTGAGATCTCAGCCTCCCGAGTCACTAGGATTACAAGCATGAGCCACCAGCTCCCAGCTCATATGTTTTAGACTTAGTTTCCACATATGAGAGAAAGCATGTGTTTTGATTCTTTCTTATACTACAAGAGGCAGTAGGCTCACTTTGTATTTTCCATCTATTGCCACAGAGCCATCCACTCCTCTGAAAACATATTTGTGTTTTATATGAGGGGGAGGATGCTATGGGTATTTACTGGGTAGAGGACAAGGATGCTGCCGATCAGCCCTCATCCTCATAATAGCAAAGAACTATTCAGATGAGATTGTCCACAGTGTTGACAGTGAGGAACTCTGCTGTTTCCAGGAGTTTGAATAGGTCTCCTTGACAATTACCAAAAGAAAATTTGTCTTAATGTTTCTGGGTGGAGATGTAGGAAAGTTGTTGTAGATCTAGTATGTGGATACCACAGAGTGTCTGACCTTATATTCAATCATCAAGAGAGTGGATCGAGGATGGTTTTTAATTTGTCTGAATAATTCTTATCTTTCTGCTTGTCCTGAATATCTAGTTGTCTTGTGTATCTGAACAAAGGAGGAAAGCCTTCCTTCATCCCTATTACTAAGAGTTCCATATCAAGTCCTTGAGCTTGCAAGGCTAACACAATACTGCCAAGCCTTGTTTTATTTTATGATAGGGTCTTGCTTCCTATCTGGGCACATGCCCGAGCTACAGTTGGTCAACTTATAAGCTTCCTAATGTTTCTGGGATCAAAGTTGTGTGCTACCATGTTTAGCTCCCCTTCATGGAGTTGGAGTCTCATAGACATTTCTGCTTGAGCTATCCTGGAATAGTGGTCCTCCTCATCTCAGGTTCTTTTACAGCTAGGGATCATAGCACATACCATTATGCCAAGTCTCTCTCTCTCTCTCTCTCTCTCTCTCTCTCTCTCTCACACACACACACACACACACTTAACATTGTATCCCTGCCTAGCCTCATTATGGCTCTCTCTTTCTCTTCTAAAAAAGTTCTCCTTAAAATGGTCAGGTAAAATTCCTCTCTAATCTTTCTCTGGAGAAAGATATTTCCTGATCCTGTAGAAATCATATGGCTGGAGAATACAGCACAGGACATGTCAAGAGCAACAGGTCTATGGCTGGTTTGTGCCTTGACTAAGTATTGTAAGTTAAGACTAAGTGACAAGCACCATTATCTTTCAGACTGGACAATAAGCATTATTGGGCTGAGCAACAAGTACTGTCATCTCTTATACTGAGCAACTAATACAATCATGTTTTTGCTGTTTATGTTTCTGATACTTGCTCATGCCAAATTTCTGTTTGTAATTGATTTTCATGTTATAATAACTGTTACAGCTTGTGTGTTCTTGCTTATGTGCACTCTTTCTGTTTTGGAATAGAATGTGTCTTTATTTATCTTCCTCCTCCTACTACCCCCAACCCCAGTTGGGACTATGTAACTTGCAAATTCTTGCAACAAATAGAATAAAAGAACAAATGTATGAATGGAGACACAGCTAGGTCATGCTGAGAAAGACCCTGCTTTTGAGAAGAGCTACTTCAATCTCTGGGACACTCAAGAATGTTCTTAAGAGACTGAAACAGATTCAGAGAGAATGAATTATATGTAATGTGACCCTCCATTCCCCTAGCCCTCTTCTGAACACATATTGATTCATTATGAGAGACAGCTATGTGTAGGGAAAGGCAGTAAACTTGTTCCTAGTACAAGCTCAGTCATTGCCTGGCTGTGAGACCCAGGGCCAGCCACTTAATCTCTCTGTACCTTCTGGATACTCATTAATAAAAATAGGTTAAGTTTAGCTATTCATTTGTAGGCTAATTTAACAAACAGATTTGTGATAATTAATGAGTAGTAAATATCCAATACTTCTCACAGGGCTATGTGCTGTAGATATTCCACAAATTACACTGGTCAGACACACCTCTGCGGATACCCAATTATGCTAGCACTTGTGTGTGTGTGTGTGTGTGTGTGTGTGTATGATTATATTAACCCCTCTACATATACACAATTACAATAATGCCCCTGTATCCACAGATACACTAATATATAATATATACTAATACATACTAATATAATAGATACTAATATATTAATATATACTAATACACTAATATAGTGATTAAGAGAAAAAAATACATGCCTGAGAAAAAGGGACGCTCAAACATGTTAGCTCACTATTATGAATCTTTGTTTTCTTTATTTATAAATGAGAAAGTGAAACAAGAGATGGTATTTAAATGTCCAGAGTTGCTTAAGCACTAAAATAATTGCATGACTGTGTTACAAATGCAGTTTAATAATGAACAGTAGCTGTTTATTTTTGTATGTCGATTTAGATGTATATTTATGCATACACACACTGCTATTACCACTCTCTACTATACAGATATATAGCGATCACTCTTTTGTATATAGTCCTTCACAAAGAATATAAAATGAGAATATGCAGAATCTGTTCTTATCTTCCATCCTTGTAATTCCCTCCATGTTCTCCCTTCAGGGTGCAGGTCCAGCTAAGGGCCAGGAAAGTCAGACTTACAGAAGAACAGTAGGAGAAGGAGTATTTGGAGTAAGTTAAAGGCACAAGGAAGTGGGAAGGCTGGATGGAGAAGGGAGCCAGGCACAGCTGGCTCAAATCTGTAATCCTCGCCACTCAAGAAGCTGAAATCTGAAGGTCTTGCCTGCCAGTCTGGTCAGGAAAGTCCATGAGACTTTTATCTCAAGACAAACAAACAGAAAACAACCTACCAAATAAAATAAAAAACCAAAAAAGCGACAAAAAAGCAAGAAGAAAGAAAGAAAGAAAGAAAAAAACAAAGGAAGGAAGGAAGGAAGGAAGGAAGTAATCAATCAATCAATCTAGAAGTACATTTGTGGCTCAAGTGGTAGAGTACTAGTTTTGAGCAAAAGAAGCTTAGGGACAGTGACCAGGACCTGAGTTCAAACTCTAAGGACCAGGACGCATACAAACAAAAAGGGAATGGTGAAGGGGCTGGTATTAGGGAATGGAGAGCTCCGGTGAGCTTCATGAACGTGGAGAGAAGAGGGAAGGGTACAGCAAACATGGAAAGTCTTTGTATTGGTGATCTTGGAGTATCTTATAAACTTAGTCCCAGGATGGACTTATTCCTTGGATCTTTAAGCAAGTCTATGCATCTGCCTGGTTTGCATTTCACTTGGACGACAAATGAGCATCTGCAAATAACAAATAAAGAACTAAATTCCAAATATTTTTCCCCAAACAGCTTTGGTTACCACTTTTCCTACCTCTGCTGCAGACACTTGGGTCTATTCTCTTTTTTTTTTTTTTGCCAGTCCTGGGGCTTGAACTCAGGGGCTGGACACTGTCACTGAGCCTTTTTGTACTCAAGGCTAGTGTTCTACCACTTGAGCCATAGTACCACTTCCAACTTTTTCTGAATGGTTTTTTGGAGATAAGAGTTGCATGGACTTTTCTGCCCAGGTTGACTTTGAACTGAGATGCTTAGAACTCAGCCTCCTGAGCAGCTAGGATTACAGGCATGAGCCACTGGCATCCAGCTGACATTTGGTTCTTCAAGTGGCTCTAGACAAAATCTTAGAGTCAACTTTTGTGGGGGGAGTAAGGGACCTACTGGGGCTTGAGCTCAGAGCCTGGGTGCTGTCCCTTAACTTTTTCACTCAAGGGTGGTGCTCTATTATTTGAGTCACAGCTCTACTTGTGTCTTTTGCTGGTTAGAGATAAGAATCTAATCCCCCCCCAGACTGGTTTTGAACCTTGATGATCAGATCTTAGGCTCCTGAATAGCTAGGATTACAGTGCCTAGCATATTTCATTTACATATTCTCCCATATCTACATAATCTGAAAATTATGCCATGCTATTGTCAAATAACCAAGTATGATCTGGCCATTTCTCCTCACCACCATGCTGCCACCTTTTCCATGCTGCCCTCTTCCCTTGCCTGCAACATTGCAAGAACTCAGAGTTGGTTTCTTTGTCTCTTCTCTTGCTCAGCAACAAGATGATTGGGATGATTAACATATACATCAGACAATGTTATTTCTCTGCTCAAAACCCTTTCATAGATTCCAACCCCAAATAAAACGTGATAGTTGTTTTTATGTATCAAAATAGGCAAATGGGATTATGTCCAATAGCCCAACCACACCTTTTCCTCATGCTTTCATTGTAGAGACCAAATGAAGCTGTCAAACTCCTCATCCACCTGTTCCTCCCTGGATCTGCCCTCTTGGCTCTTTGCCAGACCTGAACCCTCATATTTTCTGGCTATAGGAGGACAAGGATTGAATTACAAAATAAGAAGAGAATTTGCTTTGGCCTAGGAAACAAAGTGTTCAAAAGAGTGAAGATTGGAACTGTCTGAGTCAAGAGAATATATTCACAAACCATACATCTCATAAGTAATTAATAGACAAAATACATAATGAATACAAACAACTCAAGAGTAAGAAAATACATAATGCAGTTATAACTAAAGATCTGAGTAGATAAGCCAAAAGGAGATTGATAAATGGGCAATAGACATGTGGAAAACATGCTCAGCCTCACTAGTCACCAGGTAATGCAAATTAAAACCTTAATGAGATATCACCTTATACTGGTTAGAATGGCTACTAATGAAGTGAAAGATAACAGGTTTTAACAAGGATGTGAATGGAGTACAGATTAGCACAGCCATCATGGGAAATAGTAGGAAGGTTCTTTAAAAATCAGAACTACCGTGCTCGCTTCGGCAGCACATATACTAAAATTGGAACGATACAGAGAAGATTACCATGGCCCCTGCGCAAGGATGACACGCAAATTCGTGAAGCGTTCCATATTTTTGGAGGCTGCAATGCTTGGTAAGAAATGTACACATTTTCCTGCCCATGTGATTGTAACCCCTCTGTACAGTATGTTCACAAATAAAATAAAATTAAATTAAAAAAAAGAAAAAAAATCAGAACTACCAGACAATCTATCAATGAACTCAATACCTCAAAGATATATTTGCCTCCTTAAGTTCATTGCAGCATTATTCATAATAGTCAGGATGTATATCCTGATAGTATTATCAACTGAAGTGTCCATTGACTGAGGAACTGATAAAAAGATTGTTTTATATATATAATATATATTATATCTGTATAGTATATAATATAATGTATATAATATATAATAGTATTCAATGTTCAAAAAGAAAGAAATGGATTTTAAATTTTAATTGAGGTATAGTTATTGTACATACTTATAAGAGTCTAATGTCACTTTTCAATACATATGATTAAACTTATAATGATCAGATGAGGGTCACTATCATATCAGTCATGTCATCTCTTTGTATTGGAAATATCTATCTTCAAGCAGGGAAATCCTGTCTGTTGTGGCAATATACTTAGACTCAAAAAGCACTCTGTTGAATGAAAGAGACCATGCATAGAAAAAAAACCCATATGACATAAAAGACACATGCGCTCTAAAAGTCAAACTCTTCAACACAGAATAAACTGTGGTCAGCAGTATAGATCTCTACCTGGAATGCTCAACCTAGAATTCTTATCACGGAATACTCTGTCTAGAATGCTCTGTCTGGAATGCTCTGTCTGGAGTGCTCAAATTGGAGTTCTCAACCTCGAGAATGTTTGTCTGATTTCTAAGTTTCAAATTTATAGCCTGGAATTCTCTGTCTGGAATGCTCTGTCTGGAGTGCTCCACCTAGAATTCTCTGATTGGAATACTCACTCTGTAATGTTCAGAATAGAACGATCAGTCTAGAATGCTCTGTTTCTAATGAGCAGTCTGATATGATCAGCCCAGAATGCTGACCCTGGAATGATCTGTCTAGAATGCTCAGTCTGAAATGCTCAGTCTCCAAAACTTAGCCTGGAATGTTCTGTCTAGGATGCTTTGTCTGGAAGGATCTGTTTGGAATGTTCTGACTGGAAAAATTAGCCCTGAATGCTCAGTGTGGAATGCTCAGGCTGGAATGCTCTATAATGTACAATTCAGAATGCACAGCCTGGAATGTTCAGCCTGGAATGCTTTGTCTAGAATATTCTCTCTGGAATGTTCACAATATAATGCTCAGCCTGGGAGGATCTGATAGAATGCTGTATCGGGTATGCTAAGACTGGAATGTTCTTTATGGAATGTTCAGCCTGGAATGCTCAGTCTACCAAACTCAGCCTGGAATGTTCTTTTTGGAATGCTCAGGAAAAGAATGCCCACACTGGAATGCTCAGCCTTGAATCTCTGTGTGGAATGCTTACCCAGGAAAGCTCAGTCTGGACTGTTCATTCTGAAATTTTCAGTCTAGAATGCTTTGTGTGGACCTTTTGGCATGGAATATTCTTTTGGAATGTTCTGTCTGGAATGCTTGGCCTGGAATACTCAATGTATAAAATTCAGCCTGGAATGTTCTGTCTGGAAAGTTCTGTCTGGAATCCTTAGCCTGGAGGAGTCTGTTTCTGGAACCCTCAGCTTGGAATGTTCATCCTGCAATTGTCTGATGTAATGATCTACAGAATGCTAAGACTGGAATGCTTAGCATGGAATATTTAGCATAGAATGCTGTCTGGATGCTCAGCCTAGAATGTTCAGTTTGGAATTCTCAGTCTACAAAACTCAGCCTGCAATGTTCTGTCTGGAATGCTTATCCTAGAATGCTCAGCCCAGAATGCTGAACATTCCAGACTGCATATTTCTGACAGAGCATTCCAGATTGATTTCTGTATGGAATGCTCAGCCTTGAAAGCTCTTTCTGGAATATTCAGGCCGAAATGCTCAGCCTGAGCATTCCAGTCTGAACCTTGCTTTGTTTGGAATGCTAAGTCTATAACATTCAGCCTGGAACTTTCTGTGTAGAATGCTCAGCCTGGAATGTTTCACTTAAAATATCCTGTCTGTGATGTCCACCCAGGAATACTCAGCCTAGAATGTTTGTGTCTCCTGCCTCCTGGCCCTTCTCTGGTCACCATGGTATCCCACTTCTGCTCTCCATTGGAGTTGATTTGGTTTGCTGGTATTATTTTTCTGCTTTTCTTTGCTTTCTGGTTCTTGTAGCTCAGTTTTCTGACAGTGTTAAGTGTATTTGTGGGGCTGCAGATCTTTGGAACAGGAGTTTATCTGCAGATACCAGCCTTTTAATAGACTCCCAATTTGACCTCTCAAAATATGGTTTCTCTGTTTTCTCACCACACAACAATATGAGGCATAAGTGTATTTATGCTGTTACAATGGCAGTGTGAGGTCACAATGGTCTTGAGATAACAATGGGTATTTAAGATAACAGTGAGTCTGTGATGTCACAATGGTGATAAGGCAGCATATGGGTCAAGAGGTCACAATCGTGATATGAGGTCACAATGAGTATATGATGTCACAGTGGTTCTATGATGTCACAATGACACTGTGAGATCTCAAGGGACAGGAGGTAACAAAGAGGCTATAAGGTGACTATATGTCTCCGATGTCACAATTGAGACAGAAGATCACCATGGTCATTGTGAACTCACACACCCATTGTGATCTCACAATGGATATATGATGTCACAATGGCATTGGTGAGGTCTCAATTATATATGTCATTGGTATATGATGTCATAATTGGTATGTGATGTTATAATGGGTCTGTAATGTCATAATGATAAAGTGAGCAATAGACAGGAGATCACAATGGGTATTTAATGTTAGGATGGGTCTGTGATGTCACAATGACAATATGAGGGCACAATGGTCATAAGGTCACAACAGGCATGTGAGTTCACAATGGATATATGAAGTTGCAATGGGTCTGCAATTTAACAGTGATGACATGAAGGCAAAATGGCCATGAGGTCACAATGGAAATGTGAGGTCACAATAGGTATGTGATGTCACAATGGCAATGTGAGATCACAATGGTCATGAGGTCATGAAGGGGATGTGAGGTCACAATAGGTATATGATGTCATAATCATTCTGTGATGTCACAAGACAATGTGAGGTCGCAATGAATATATGAAGTAAAAAACCTGGGTCAGTGATGTCACAATGGTGACATGAGGGCACAGAGGTCATGAGGTCACAGTCAAGATATGAGGTCATAATGAGTATATGATGTCACAATGTTTTCTGTGATGTCACAATGGCAGTTCTCAATGTTACAATGTGAGTTCCCAAGACTCATGAAATTACAAAAGGGATATAAGGTAACAATGGGCCTGTGATGTCACAATGAAGATATGAGGTCACAATGGGCATGTGAGTTCACAATGAGTATACAATGTCACAATGAGTCCAGATGTCATAATTGGCATATGGTGTCATAATTGCTACATGAGTTCACATGGTGCTGTGATGTCACTATAGCAATATGAGCTAGAATGTTCATGAAGTCACACTGGGGATGTGAGATCACAATGGTCATGAGGTCGTAATGGGTATTTGAGGTCACAGTGGGTCTGTGATATCACAATAGCAATATGTCATGATATTACAATGGAAATGTGAGATCACAATGGGTAAATGATGTCACAATGGTTCTGTGCTGTCACATGGAAAGTAAGGTCTCAAGAGTCATGAAATTGAGTGGGGATATGAGGTCAAAATGGGCATATGATATGCTAATGGATCTGTGATATCACAAGGCACTGTGAGGTTACCATGGTCATGAGATCACAATGAGTTCAAGTGGGTCTATGATATCACAATAATGATAGGAGAGCACAATGGTCATGAAGTCATATAGGAATATAAAGTCCAAATAGGTATAAGGTGTCATAATCGGTTTCTGATGTCACAATGGCAATATGAGGGCACAATAGTCTTGAGGTTACAATGGAATATAAGGTCAAATGAGGATATGTTATCACAATGGGTATATGATATCACAAGGTAATGTCACAATGGTCATGAAGTCACAATTACTATATGAGGTCAAAATGGTCACAATGTCACAAAAAGGTCAAAATGTCATAATGGTAATATGAGGGCACAATAATCATCAGGTCATAATGGGTATGTGAGTTCACAATGGGTATATGATACCACAAAGGATCTGTGGTATCACAATTGCTTGGGAAGCTTAGACTGAATCCTCTCTCTGTAATGCTCAGTCTGGAGTGTTCTGTCTGGAATATTCTTTAATGTTCTATGTGAAATGCTCAGACTATAATGTTCAAGCCAGGAACCCTCTGTCTAGAATGCTCAGCCTGGAATGTTCATCCTGGAATTATCTGTCTGGAATGCTCAGACTAGAATGGTCATACTGGAATATTCATTCAAGAATGTTCAGTCTAGAATGGTTAGCCTAAAATGCTCATTGTGGAATACTCAGTCTAGAATCTTTGTCTCAGCCTGAAACATCCAGCTGGAATGTTCATCCTGGAATGCTCAGCCTGGAATGTTCTGCTCTGTCTCAAATGCTTTGTCTGGGATATTAAGCCAGGAATGCTGTCTGGAATGCTCAACCTAGAATTCTCAGTCTAGAATGTTCTTTAATGTTCAGCTTGGAATATCCAGCTGGAATGTTCATTTTGAAGTGCTTTGTCTGGAAGGCTCAGTCTGGAATGTTCAGCTTGGAATTCTCTGTCTGGAATGTTCTCCCTGGAAGGCTTAGGTTGGAATGCTTAGCTTGTAATGCTGAGTCTGGAGTGGTGAGAATGGAAATTTTCTCTCTGGAATCATTAGCCAGGACTCTTCTGTCTTGAAGGCTTAGCCTGAGTCCTCTGTTTAGAATGTTCAGCCTGGAAAGCTTAGCCTGAAATCTTTCTGGAAGGCTAAGCCTGGAATGTTCAGCCTGTAATATTTTTTAGTCTGGAATGCTCTATCTGAAATGTTCAGCCTGGAATATTCATCCTGGAATGTTCTCATTAGTATTCAATCTTGGATGTGCAATATGGAATGTTCACATTGGAATCTTTAGTCTGGAATGCTCTGTCTAGAATGCTCAGCAAGGAATGCTCTGTCTGAAATCCTTGGCATATTCAGTCTGGGACATGCTGCTGGAATGCTCACTTAACAAAACCAAGCCTGGAATGTTCACTTGAAATTCTCTGTCTAGAATGCTCTGTCTGGAATAATCATCCTGAAGTACTCTGTTTGGAGTGCTCTGTCTGGAATGTTCAGTTTGGAATGTTCAGTGAAGAATGCTCTTTCTGGAATGCTTTGTCTGGAAAGCTCAGCCTGGAAAACTCAGCCTGGAATGTTTCTCTGGTTTCTGTTTGGAATGCTCAGCCTGGAATGTTCTGACTGGAATGCTCAACTTTCAAATGGCTGCCTGACTTATTACCTAGCCTTTGTCCTGTGTCTGGTCAAAAGTCATCATCTCATAGATGTTCCTTCCTCCAAGACCTTCAGTTCTTCTTTCTTCTTTTTCTTGAGATCCTGAATCATCCTCTAAGTCAATAATGTACTCTTTTTGTGTGCTGGTCTTGGGGCTTGAACTCAAGGTCTAAGTACTGTCTCTGAGCATTTGTGCTCAAGACTAGCACTTTACCATGTGAGCCATAGCTCCACTTCCAGCTTTTTTGCAGGGCAGGGGTGCTTAATTGGAGATAAGAGTCTCATGAATGACAGGCTGCTAGAGGGCAGAGGCAGCTGAGAAAAGCCACTTCCTTTCACACCACCTGTCCCCGTTGTTCTTGGGGGCACTAGCTGGCCAAAAACTGTTCAAACTTGCAAAACAAGTTCTGTGCTAAAAGTTCCTGCTGACCCCAGCCATATAAACCCTGCTACAATCACTGTGTGCGACCTCTCTGATCCCAACTAGAGAGTTCCCCTGGGAGCATACCCCAGTAAACTTTTCTTTCACCTTTACCTCTTCCTGTGTGTTCTTTCCTCGCCTAAAACCTTACAATGGACTTTCCTGTCTAGGCTGACTTAGAACTACCATTCTCAAATCTCAACCTTTGAAGTGGCTAGGAAGACATTCATGAGCCATCAGTGCCCAGCTAGCAATTGAACACTTAACTTGCTTTTCTTTTTTTAATCATCAGCTTTTCTCCATGCAATGTCAACTCTTGGGACTTTTTGTTTGGTTTGTTCACTGCTGAATCATGAATGCCTAAATACTAGCTGAATGAAAAAATTCCATCTTCGTCATTATCTAGACTGTTAAATTATGCCTCTAAGCACAAATTCACAAGGGTTTCAACATTCAGCCCATGCAAAGGTATGTCAGCACAGAATCATACCGAACACAAAAATAGTTGGACGGAAATATAATAGGAATATATTCCGTTTCCCAAAGAACACAAAACTGTGGGATTCCGTGCTTTAGCCATTGCAAAATTTCATTTTAATCCTCTTTTTCTTTTTTTGACAAGTCTCCTATTCTCATAAGCATGTGTGGTCTTTTGCTTATGGTCTTGACTCTTTGACTTTTTCTGAAATGGCCACATTTGCCTTTTCTAGTCATATTATCTTCTGATCCCTTTCTATTTGTCAGACCATCTCAACTCTAATCCTTTAATTCCATTTAGCAAACAAGAGTGGAAAGAATGAAAAAAGAGATAACCCTCAAGCATAGAGGTTGTGGACAAAAATAAGTTCTCATGAGGAGCAGACATTTGTCTCTTTTTATTAAACAGCTCCTGAGACCCTGCTGGGCCACTGTACCAGGCTTCTCTTCTCTGAAGTAGATAGCTATTGGGCCTGTATGTTGTAGATGAATGGAAGGACTGTGTGGATTTGATGACCCTTTAGAGATGCTCCATTTTATTTTTATTAAACTTCCTATACACACTGGGAACCCATATATTTTTGCCTCTTTTCTACAGAGGCATATACATTATATGTAACATATACTATATTAACATTTATGTATTTATACATGCATATATATGTATATAGATATGTATGTGTGTGATCTGTATTTCCTAAAGTATCGATCAGATTCTGATCAATATTTCCTAACTTCTTATGTGTTTTGTTAGCCCTTGTTGATCTGTATGATAAGAAACTTGACAGAATCTGCCCTAAGTAAAAGGAAATTTGTTGGTTCACATAACTAAAACATCTATGGGAACTCTCAAACAAACCCACAGTTTCTTCAAGATCCTTATTGGGAGACTAAGCAACTTCTACACTTACGAACATCCTCCTTAAGCAGGTCCTAACTTCTGTATCTCTTTTCTGAGTTCACCCAGTGGCTGTTGACACATCTGATTTCTTGGGGGATCCAGGAAAGTCAGAAGTCTCAGGGACTCAACTTCCCTGGGACCCTTGCAGAGAAATGACTGATGACTGACTTACACTCCTCTATTGTACTAACCCAGGCTCCTGTTCTATACTGGCTCTTGGTGTTCTCCAGCAGTATTACACTCTTCCTCTTTTCAGTTGTAATTTGATTGATAAACACATGCTTCATCAACTGCTTTTCCTCTTGTCTCCCTCACCTTCCAATATTCCTGAAATTCCTTCAACAAACTCTTTACATGAAATCCGTGTCTCTGGGTCTGCTTCTGGGGGAATCATCTTGATAGAGGATGTTACAAATTATATTGTGGTGGACAAGTTGGTACAAGTTACTGTAGCTAATAGGATCCTGTGATCATTGGTTAATTCTTCTCCCCATGGGGTCAAAAGTCCAGCCTAAATGAAAGAAGGTGGACCAAAACTGGGTGTGGGGAGGGGAGGGGGCGGTGATAGAACTTCTCAAAGGACGTTAAGGAAATAGATCCAAAATAACTCAGAAAGAAAACTACTTAACACAACACCCAGTGCCACATCTCCAACAGGCAAGTTTATTTGCAAGTGCTCATTTTGGAACCTTAGAGACACATTTAACAGCCAGCCAGACCTTCTTTAGCACAAATTCACTACAGCAGGTCAGCAGACTATGGCCTGTTGACCATATCCAGCAACTGAGTGTTGTTGTTTTTTTTAAATGAATTCTTAATTGAAACCCATTCATGCTCCTTTGCTTGTGGCTATTTTTACACCGTACACTGAAGGTGAGTAGTTATAACAGAGGCCTTATGGCTCACATGGCCGAACACATTTGCTCTTTGGCCCTTTTTTGCTAAACTCTGAGCTAAACAGTAAGCACTTTGATTTTTTGGAATTGTCGAACTAGGTTCCAAGATAGCACATATCATTATTGTCAGGTATTCTTTCTGTTCTTTTATAGCTATCTCCATTTTGAGGAATGGAACCTAAGCAACTGGTAATTAATTTAGCAGATCCAATCTGTCATCGTTCCTTAAATAAGAACTATGTATCAAATCATTCAACAAACCCTCCAGCAAATCTTCTTAGTAGCTCCACACCCATGGTACTGCTAATGGAATACACTTTGTATAACATGCAACTGCAGCTCTTTCTAAACAGAGTTGTCAGAATGATGATTAATTACCCATATTCAGCTGGAGAGAACGAATTACTTGAAAGACAAATATTGGTGGGTATGAACCTCAACTGACAAACTCAAGTACGCAAAAATTAAGTTTGTACTCTTCTAAGTTTTTGAAAATTTAATCTAGTACTTTTCAGAAAATATTCCATTGAATTCAGAGGTTTTTCTTTAAACTACTTTTGGGTTAAATCTAATTGCCATTCAGAAGGTCCCATACAATCCATGGCAATTCTCTTTCTCGCTCTAATTCAGTCCTGATTCAAATGTCCTGGGGCCACAACAATTTCTAGAGTAGATCATTGAGGAACCGAGTCCAGGCCTCAGTTTCTTGCTGGAGCTTCCTGATAGACAGCTGAGTTAAGTCTGGGTTATGTCACCCTGTTTATGCCGGCTTTCATCTTTCCTGGCTTTTGGGCTGTGAGTTCTAATTGCTTCATCTTAGCTCTGTCCATTGAGCTCTCAAGCATTCTTCATACTCCCCATCCTGATCCTCAGACTATTTGAAATTTTCTGGCCCAAACATGGTTCATCTGTAGCTTTCCTAGAGGGCTAAATGCTCTTCCTTATTTTGTTGGAGGACAATAGGAGATGGAGAATTACTCTGTTCCATAACAGCTTACTCTCTACTCTGCAAGACTACTAAGAAAATTCTGTGAACACTGCTACAGCTATAACAAGACATCAAAGGTGGGAAGAAACTAGCTACAGGTTGTGAATTACTTATCCAGTACTCTAAGAGTCTTCTACTTTACTCTGTTGACTGGGCAGCCAGGGACATTCTTTAAATGAAGGAGGCCCAGATGAGCATGGCTTGGCTCTTTGATAGAGTCCAGGTATGGAGGAGATTCATTTGAGGGAAGTAATAATGTACATATCCCTCAATCTGAGTCACTGATTATTATCCTCATCATCATTAAGATGCATGCTATTTCTTAGGAGCTTACTTTGTATCTGGCATTGTGCTAAATGCTTTTCATAGGTTAGCTAATTTGATCATCCAACAATGTTATCACTTCATGTCTTGCCAGTCTCAATAAATGGAGGTAGTATACATACTTAGAAAGGCTAAGCGGTTTGCCCAAGGTCAGCATCTAACAAGTAGTCGAAATAGGATTCACATCAAATCCCTTCTGATGCCAGGGGTCATTCTATTACCAACAGTGTAATTCCCACTTTTGTTTCTGCATTTCTGTCTCTGTATCCTAAGTGAAGACCTTTATTGATGAAGTCTCTGGGTCCTTAAAAGCTAAATTAGGAAGCCAGTTGCTGGTGGCTCATTCCTGTTGCAATCCTAGCTACTCATGTGAGGCTGCGATCTTAGGATCTTGGTTTGAACTCATCCCAGGCAGGAAAGACAATGAGACTTTTATTGCCAATAAATGACCAAAAAAGCTACCAGTGGAGCTGTGGCTCAAGTGGTAGAGGGCCAGATTTGAGCAAAAGAAGATCAGAGCCAGTGCCTAGGTCTTGAGTTCAAGTCCCAGGACTGACACAGAAAAACAAACAAAAACCCCCAAACAAATAACAAAACTAAATTAGAGCTCCCTGGGAGAACCTCATTATATTCAATTCCATTCTTTCTTGGACTCTGTAAGAACAAATTTTTAGAATAATAGATTCTCTAAAAGCTAATTCTTCAAGCCAGCAGTCAGTCTTTTCCTGTGTTTATTGCAGTGAATTTATACTCTCATCCTCACTTGATAGCTGAAATAACCACCGGGAGGCTGTGCTAATGCTTGTACTTTAGGAATCCAGCCAATGAAATCTGCGGGTAGAAATGAATCCTATCACAACTGCTGCTGGTGTCGGACTCCTTTGTCTTGGGGACAAATGTGATCAGTTCTTGCTTTCTAAAGGTGCATCAGAAGCCAGGCATGTTGGTTCATGCCTGCAGTCTTCTTTCATCAGGAAACAGAGATCAGGAGGATTGTTGTTAGAGGACAGCATTTGTATTAGCAAGGCCTTTCTTGACCACCTTCCCAGATGTGGGAGTATGCACCTATCATCATAGCTGTGCAGGAGGCAGAAGTAGGAGGATTGTGGTCTGAGGCCAGTGCCCGGCATCAGACCCTACCTAAAAAAATAACTACAGCAAAAGGGTTGGAGGCTTGGGCTCAAGTACTAGAGCTCCTGCTTAGCTAGCACCAAGGCCCTGAGTTCAAACCCCAGTATGGTAAAAGTAAACAAACAACCCCACCCTGGAGATTATCAGAGATAATATCTGCCCTGTTAGCCACAGAAGATTTGATAGTGACTTTATGATCTGTCCTAATGTGGAACAGGGAAATCTCTCCGATGGAGGGAATCATTGTGTGAAACTTCTTTACTATGGATTTTAAGGTGATATTTCTCTGGCCTTCAAACTTATACTCTTTGATACGAGATACATCCAGACTCCAGCTGTTACCAGAAAAGACATTCTGTAATCTCAGATTGAAAACTTAAGGCTAAATGAAATTGAAGAGGGGACAAGATTCAAAGGCAGACAACTTGTGCTTCCTATAATTCAAATAGATGGGAAACACTGAAACCTGAGAAATACAAGTTAGGAGAGAGAGGGTGGGGAGAGAGGAGGGGAAGGAGGGAAAGGGGGATGGAGAAAATTATGAACTATAGCAGCTGAAAAGTGTTAGCTCATCTACTTAAGGATTAGCAAATAGATGGCATTGATGCCTGCCATTTTAGGGTAGCACTGCAGTGAGGAAGTGGTAGACAGATTCCCTGACCTCATGGTGTCTTCCTTTTAACCTTTTACACATGCTTTTTTTTTTTGTTGGATGAACATATTTCTGATGGCCAGAAAAACAAATAAACCTCTGATGTCAAACATTCAGATGAGCCTTGAGGCAGAGATAGGGTGGAACAGGAGCTAGGCTCATCCCTGGGGGTTAGGAATTAGTCTGTATGTTGGTCATCAGATAGAGCTCTGAGCCTCTACATAGCATAAAAGAGGGAGGTAAACGAGTCTGGTAAATGAAATTCCTAGATATGAAAGCGGGCCACACCAGGACAGAATCTCTGTTCCTGGGTAGTCTGTCTTTCCAGGCCTGCAGAGAATAGCAGGGGCCAAGAATTAAACAATAATTTTTCTCAACCTTGCTGTGCCTCTCATTGAAGACAGAACAATTTTCAAGGGCTCAGCAAATACAACACCCAGTTTCTCGATTCAGTACAATTATTGTTTATAGATTGGCACAGGCTTAACAAAGCCACAGATCCTTCTGGCTTTCTGATTCTGGCTCTACCCTCTCAATAATGAGAATACTCATGACTATGAACTTAACCTTGGGACTATGGAGAGAAGTCATTTTCACTCAAGAGAACTCACTTCAATTGCTTGGATTTGTAGAAAGGAAGAAAAATGCAACACTACTCTTATTTGAGAAGCAGGGCGATGGGATATGGCGTCCACTCACAGCCTAAGGAAGTTAACTGGATTGGTGAGTGACCAGCAGAGCTGCCCTGCCCTAATGAAAAATCAGCTCCTGACGGCTGGCCATGAGCCCTGCAGGATCCCAGCTGGCTGCTGCCTTAGACTCTTCTCTCACCACCTGTGCTGGCTACTGAAAATCTCTGCTCCAGGGAACCTCCTTAGTCTTTGGCCTAACACAGTGCCATCCCTTCTATTGATTAAAAAGAAAAGCACTTTTGATAGAAGCTGCTGCAAGAGAAAACATGATTTTCTTCTCCCAGCTTGACTGGTTTTTACCATAGTCCCTAACAGTCAGTCCCCTTCGAAGATAGCACTTCATGACAACATGGCCTTGATCCTAACATAAGTATTAACTCCTGCCTTAATGGTGTCTGCCTTGTGTAAGATGTGATCTCGGACATTAAGATTTATTTCCTAGGCTGACTTTGGCCTTTCTCTGACATCTGGAGATTCTACTACTGGTAACGTTTTCCACGGTTTTGAAGTGAAGAGAGTTATTTATTTTTTTAATTGATTAGGATGCTGGAATTATCTCAAAGTGGTTTTCCTTTCTGTTGGGTGTCTTATTAAATCTTTCTTTTATAAAAAACACATATTGCCAGCCCTCTGTTCTGGGCATTACCTTGCTTCCCCTAGACTCTGATCATAATGTCCTAATCGCAGTGGCCCTGTGCTTCTGCTCTTGGTGGTCTATTTTCAACAAAACAGCCACATTGATTTTGTTAAAGAAAATCAGATCATACCATGTTTCTGCTCAATACCTACCCAAGTCTACCATCACAACTGGAGTAAAAACTCAAGACTAAAATGTGTCATAGATCTGCCTAATTCTCATTCTCCATCCATTTCTTATCCTGTCCCACTAATCTTTCATTCCTTATTCTCTTTGCTTCTGCCATATTCGTCTCCCTTCTCTCCTTGCTCATCTTCAAATTTATGAGATGTATGCCTACTTCAGGCCTTGACACTTGCTATTTCCTCTATCCAGAATGTCCCCTAGTTAGGTATTCTTATGACCAACGTCTCATATACTAAGGAAAGAATCACTTTGTCCTTGAGGTCACATAGGACAATTAATCTAAATTTTTTTTTTTGGGTCCGGTCATGGGGCCTGAACTCTGGGCCTGGGCGCTGTCCCTCAGCTCTTCAGCTGAAGGCTAGTGCTCTACCACTTGAACCACAACACCACTTCTGGCTTTTTTCTTTTTGCTTATGTGGTACTGAGGAATCGAGCCCAGGTCCTCATGCATGCAAGGCAAGCGCTCTACCACTGAGCCACCTTCCTAGCCCCTCTAATCTAAATTTTCATACCCACCCCATCATTGCCGTCGTGCTTCCTATTGTGGTTTGAGTTTTGGTTGTCACCCATTTCTCTATTAGCAAGTAGCTACAGATCTACAGATGCTTTTCTCAGGATCTAGAAGAAAACTTGATGATATAATGTGCCAATAAATATCTAAGGAATGAATAAATGTATGGAAAATATTCATTCTAGTATCATTAAAATGGAAAACAAAGACAAATGGAGAAGAACGAATCTGTGGGGGATTTGTGGACAAAGCATTGCTTCAGAGTGGGAGGGGAAGTGGTCTCACCCAGTGAGCAAATATCACATACTATGAAGTGCTTCTTAAGAGTTAAAAAAAAAGATAAGCCGGGCGCCAGTGGCATATGCCTATAATCTTAGCTACTCAGGAGGCTGAGATCTGAGGATCACGGTTCAAAGCCAGCCCGGGCAAGAAAAGTTTGTGAGACTCTTATCTCCTTTTCTCCAATAAACTACTCAGAAAACCAGAAGTGGCACTGTGGCTCAAGTGGTAGAGCACTAGCCTCAAGCTGAAGAGCTGAGGGATAGTGTCCAGGCCCAGAGTTCAAGCTCCATGACCGACAAAAAAAAAAAAAAAAAAAGATCTCAAGAAATACACTAGCATGGAACAATTTGCATGGTGTACTATTAGGAAAACAGAGAAAACCATAAAGTGATGTTACTATTATAAACAAGAACAACAAAACAGTCCCAATATATTTCTGTAGGTACATGTCTATGTGTTTATACATTTGACAGAGATCCATATGTATATATTTAGAAAAAGGCCCTAGATTCTCTGTCAGTTGTCAATTCTTTTTCTTTACAATGAATATTTAAGATTTCATTTCTCAAATAAGACTGTTGTATATTTTTCTTTTTCCTTCCTTCCTTCTTTCCTTCCTTCCTTCCTTCCTTCCTTCCTTCCTTCCTTCCTTCCTTCCTTCCTTCCTTTCTCTCTTTTTTTTTGTCAGTCATGGGGCTTGAACTCTGGGCCTGGACACTGTCTCTGAGCTCTTCAGCTCAACACTAGTGCTCTACCACTTTGAGCCACAGCACCACTTCTTGTTTTCTGGTGGTTAATTGGAGATAAGAGTCTCATGGATTTGCCATCCCTGGCTGGCTATGAACTTCAATCCTCAGATCTCAACCTCCTGAGTAGCTAGGATTATAAGTGTGAGCCACCAGTGCCTGGTTCTTTGTTTTTTTTCTCCAATAGAGCCCCTTAAAGTTGAAAAAAATGGACACAGAGACTTTAGCCTGTGTACCTACCAGTGCTTGGCTGACCTGAGGTCTAGTTAGCTCTGCTGGAGGCAAACACATTGGGAGTTTTCTCCTGCAGATGATCACCATTGTTTGAATTATTTCCCCAGGGGAATACCCAGGAATTCATGGGTAATATGTGGGAAAATAAATGAATTGGAAAAATCTTGAGTGTAGTAGGTATTCAAGGAATATTTACTGAATAAATTAATGTACTTTGCATGAATAAAAAATGAAATATTCAAATGAATACATGCATCTTTGGATGTATGAATTTCCAGTAGGTTCCTGTGTTTTGGCTTAGTCAAGGAAGATATTTGTGAAGTTATGGGTCTATCAGAAGCAGGCCTGAAGGGATATCTTTTAAGAGTCATCCATTCTTGCAGTATCAATATTGGAAAATCTATTAAAAGTCAAATCTTGGGAAAATGAACTTTTGTACCTAATACTAAGTCAATCTTTGGTGTGTGTCAGGTTTGAATACAACACATCACAGAAGAGCTTAAAATAATATTAATTATTTCCAAACTTTGTTTCAAGCTTAAATGGGCATTAGGTTATGAATATGTATTCCTATTAAACCCATGCCAAGGTCTGAGATGCTTTGTGGGCTCAATATGTCAGTCCTTTTGTTGGATAAGCATTTTAAACTTTTGAACATTTTTAGATTTGACAGAAACCTATTGTCCGATGGATCCTCGGCAAAGAGGCAAAACAAAGCATTTATACATGGTAACTTTGTGAACAGATAAGACTGTTTTTACTTTTTCTTTAAAATGCTATTCATTCCATAATAATGTGAATTTCAAATGCTCCTCAACCCGAGCATCTAAATTGCTAATAATTGTTCAAAACACCCTCCTGCCTTGCTTTAGAATCTTTTTTTCCATGTGGCTTCCCAGAAATAACCTATTTATCTTTATCAAGATACATCTCATTAAAGATATATATCATGCCCCCATCTGTATATCCAAAAGATTTGGGGTAAAGGAAACTAAAAATATGTCTAAGAATTCCTTTGTTAAAAGTCCTCATTGAAATTTCAATATTTGTAAGATTACTGTTTTAAATATTGATCCCGCCATCCCTTCATGTTGATAGAATGCTTTTACTTGGTTGAGTTTTCTGAATACACACACACACACACACACACACACACACACACACCACAGTATTTATGTACCTGGGCACTGCTGGCTTACACCTATAATCCTAGCTACTCAAAAGGCTGAGATCTGAGGATTATAGCTCAAAGCCAGCCCAGCAGGAAAGGCTGTGAGACTCATCTCCAATAAACCACTCAAGAAAAGATGGAACTGGTGCTGTGGCTCAAGTGGTACAGTGCTGGCCTTGAGCACCAGGAGGCACAGGGACAGCACCCAGGTCCTGAATTCAAACCCCAGGACTAGCAAAAAAAAAAGGGGGTTTTGCATTCCGCATTTCATCATTTCTGGCTAGAATAGCCATTGTCACATAAAGGATTTCTTTTGGCAATTTTGGAGGCTATGACATGTAATAGCATGGGTTATCATTTAAAATAAGTACAAAAATACATCAACTTTCCATGAGCAAATATTCTATATAATATGTAAACTACTCAGTATTTTCTTACTGTACTAGGAAGTGTGAATTAGATTATGATACGATGGGAAACGAGAGTTTGAAGTCATTCCAAACCTGGCAAATCTTCACCACTGCCCAGTTTTTCAGAAGTTGTGAAAACATCAGAGTGCCTTGTGTCTTGAAGCTTTCTTTCAACAACCCAAGAAAGGACCCCAACACGCAAGCAGAGCTAAGCACTGTGCTGTGGCTTCAGGATAAAACAAGAAAGTGGACAAATATGGAGCTGTTTACCATACTGGGATCAAACACCTAGGAAGACTGAACAAAACTTTCTCCTTTTTCTAAGTCTTCAAGAATTCAATATGGCTCCTGCGATGGATTCAGCTATATTCCCCACAAATTATTAGTTGAATGCCTTTCTTCAATGTGATAATATCCCTTCCCCTGCTTCTCTCCTTCTCTTTTCTTTCCTTTCTCTCTCTTTCTTTTCTCTCTCTCTGTTTCTTCATGTGAGAATACAGAGAACACCGAAAGAACATAATCAAACGCAGAGAGACTCCACTGGGAGTTGAAGCTTCATTTCAGCTACATTTCTATTGAAGTTCCCCAGGATGTGGCAGTTTGTTCTGGCAGCCTGAGTTGACTAACACAGACTCGGATAGTCTTCTGTGTAGTGCTTTTGTGGGGGAGGTTGTGGTAGGCACATGCTGGTTATTTGCCAAATAGCCTCATTTCCTGCCTGAAAACAGAACTGGACTCTCTTCCTGAGCTTCCTTGAGTTAGTGGGGACAGAAGCCAGAGTTGTGATTAATGGTCTGTGGACAACTGGGTCTTATATAGCACTTCCACACTTAGAACAGGTCTCTGTGCTAGCTTTCCCTTCCCTGCCTTCTGGGGGAAAGCAGAGGCTCAATGGAAGATTACATAGGCCTAGAAATGGCCGAGCCTCTTAGGTATTTTCAGCCTAGAGTCCATAGATTCTTTGGCAAATGGATGAAATTCCAGAAATCTTTGAGCTTGATAAACAACAACAACATATGTATGTTTTGAGAAAACGAAATGTAGCATTTCCTTTTACTTTGAATGTAGGCAAATCATTACTGTGGTATTCACATTGCTCCAACTCTCTCACTCAGCGAAAACACAGATATTTCATATTGTATTACAGTTGTTGATGTGTCGACATATTTTTTAATATTCACGATTGCTTTAGAATTATGATCGTTATTAAACCTGCTGCTACATTTTGTTATTTAATGTTTTAATAAAGAAGCTAGTGCATCACTATATCTCAAGTTTGTTTTTAAAATATTTGATTAGTGAGTTTAAATTTTCCTTAAGGTTTCCACATTTTGTTTTATGTATTTTAAGGCTATTATCCTGAAAAGGAGGAGATTGACAGACTTCGAAAGACCTCCCAGGTTAACAAGTTACATGGAAGTTGGAAGAACATGAATCAGCGTGATAATTTAAGGACCTTTAGAGACTGTAGTATTTGTTAGTCTTTCCAAATAAAAAGGTTCACAATCTCTTAAGACAGGGGTCAGCCAATGTTCCCTGTTCTAGACATTGAATATTTTGGTCTTTGTGAGCCATACGATCCCTATTAGAATTATCCAACTCAGCAATTGTAGTGTGAAAACACCTATAAAGAACGCATAAGTGAACAAGCTTGGCTGTGTTCCAGGAAAACATTATTTATAGACTTTGAACTTTGAATTTCATATATTTTTTCACATGTCATTCATAGTATTCTGATGGATTTTTATGTCAGCCTTCTTAAAAAATATGAAAACCAGTGGTAGGCATGTGCTGGCTATTTGCCAAATAGCCACACAAAAGCTGGCAATGGGTTTGTAATTGGCCAACCCCTAATCTACACCATAACAAGAGTGGTCAGTAGTTTAGGTAAATGTCATTGTACTGACTTCCTGGATAATTCAATTTGAACAACTTATACTTTACTTGAGATGTATTGAATGGGGTCTAAAGCAATTCTGAAAAATCTACCCTTCCTAAATTCAAATGGCATCCTAGTATTAACATGCATCCTTCACCTTTACAGCCTTAGAAAAACATATGGTGCTTGAAAAAAAAACATGGAGCTCTGCACCTCACTGGACCCATTAAATTAGGACTAAGCTCTGAACTTTCACTATACTCTCTACATGATTTTACACAGAGAACTGTAGAGTAGACGTGCGGCAGCAAAGGATGAAGAGTAGCTCTAGATTTCTCCTATTAGGCTCTTGGTCTCTATTTCCTTTTCTTTGAGGTTAAAATTTGCAAAAATTACCTTATAAATATATTTTCAAACATATATTTCACTATCAGCCTATTGATGGTACCAAGTAAGAAGACTAGAGTTTGGAATCCTGTGTTTAAAGGATGGTTTCAGCAGCTTGTGCCTCTTCCTATTATTTTTTTTTAAACTATTTTTCCTTCCTCTCAAGCTTTCTTCTTCTTGGTTTTCTCTTCTTACTCTTCTCTTTTCTTCTAACAAACATTTATGGAGAACCAAACAGGCCTTCATTTTAGGACCTTCTTTTCGGATGCCCTGAGATTTGATTGTTTCCGTTTTCCTACATATTGTCTTTAAATTTTTTGATGACTTTTATTTTGTCAGTTGTGGGGCTTGAACTCTGGGCCTGAGCACTGTCTCTCAGCTCTTCTGCTCAAGGCTAGTGCTCTACCACTGGAGCCACAGTGCCACTTCCCCAAAAGTTTTTTTTGACGATTTTCTAACATTGAAAACTAGTGAGATTTCACAAAAAAATCAAGGAGATGGCAACAGGAAATATTTTTATGTGATGATCATTAGAGACAAGATAGCCATTAGAGACAAAGTAAAGTCCCCGACTTCCAAACATTTTATATACAACAATGTTGTTTTTGTAACTGAAATTTTTCACATAGTAGACATGTGAGCTTTTGGCCTCTATTTGTAGTTGTTGATTTACAAAAATATTCTGTCATGTGCACCTCTCACCTAAGACTGGAAACTAAGTACCAGTTTCTCAGATGAAAGCAAGTTAATCTATCCTCATTCATTCACATCAGATATCTGTGTACTAGAGCTTGCTCACCAAATTTGGCCTGCTGCTTGTTTCTGTAAATAAATTTACAAATACCTTGTGTTGGAATACAGTCATGTCCATTGTTTATGTATTGTCTATGGCTTCTTTCACACTGATGGCAGAGTTCAGCAGTGGCCTGCGAGTTCTAAAATAATTCTTACCTGGTCCTACAAAAAAAAAATTTGGCTGATCTAAGATTTATGTTTACTGTAAGAATTTTGTACATGAGGAGGTCTGTTAAACCCTGGCTAATGTTAAATTTTGCTTCCCATTCGGGTGTTTCATGTTATGGGAACAAATATGTAGACATTTCACTGGTACTTGTTATTCATTCTTTATGGTACTTTTGCCTTCATGTAGATTCAGTCACAATTTTTTTTGGCGGGGTCGGTCGTGGGTCCTGAACTATGGGCCTGGACACTGTCCCTCAGCTCTTCAGCTCAAGGCTAGCACTCCACCACTTGAGCCACAGAGCCACTTCTGGCTTTTTCTGGTTATGCGGTGCTGAGGAATGGAACCCAGGCTCTCATGAATGCAAGGCAAGCACTCTACCACTGAGCCACCTTCCCAGCCCCTCCATCACAATTTTTATTTAGTCTATTGTTTCTTTAAAAGAGTCATTTGCAGGGAGATAGATGGACTTAACTGAAACAAGCAAACAAACAAACATTTTTTAAGTGAACTAAGTCAGGATCGGAGAGATAAAGGATGCATGTTTCCTCTTATATGTGGAAGTTAAATTTAAATTATAAAATATATGTAAAGAAAGCCAGGGGCTGGTAATCTTAGCTACTTAGGAGGCTAAGACCTGAGGATCATGGTAAAAAGCCAGCCCTGACAGAAAAGTCCATGAGACTCAACCACCTAAAAGCCAGAGATGCTTACCAGCCTTGAGCAAAAAAGCTCAGGATAGTGCCCAGGTCCTGAGTTCAAGGCCCAGGATTGGCGCTCATGCGCCCCTATACAGAGTCTTATGCATATGCGTTCATACACAAGTATATTAATCAATATATGGTATATGTAGGGGAGGATTCCAATTGCATAACTCCTTTGATAATTAACTTTTGAGTTTAACAAAATGAAAACCAGGAACATGTGTTGTTGTTGTGTGTGTGAAGTCAAACAGAGGGGGGAAAGATGAGTGGAGGGAGTATATATAAACAAATGGCAGCAGGAAAATTGAGGGGAAGGATCGGGCTGGGAGCGATTGTGGAGAATGACGAAAGCGGTGACATTGATGAAGATGTAAAGTACTCACGAATGGAGATAGGGTGAATTGAAAACTCTTTGTATAGCTACATAAGGATAATTTTTTTATCAAGAGTAACATTTTTTTCCATCCTGTTATGTAAATGCTACCTTGAGCAGGAACAAAAATCTTTCCAGCCAATTCCTACTTTCTCACTGAACCATATGGGGTAATCAGAACTGGGATGGAATCAGATAGCTAATGGTGGGCGAGCATTTGGCCATTATACACATTGCTACTGCAGCTAATCTACTTGAAACATGCCTATGATATTATGCTTATTAAATGCCTCTGACCAGGAGGAAAAAGTTTAGTTAATGGGGTTAGAAAAAAAATTCAACAGTTGTAAGATAGCTATCAAGGGCTTTTACGCTTTCCTGGGAAAATTAATCTGTCTGTAGACAAAATTATTTTTAACGCCTCTTTTTCATCCCTCTCTTCTCCCCACCTCTCTGCTTGACCAACTTTGCAAATCAAGATGTCTTCTTTCTAAAGTGCTTTTTCTGCTACACCTCAGCATAGAAGTATTCTGCTTAAATGGGTATCTGGTTCTTGGAACTGTTTAGTTGCCTTGTCAAGGTGTTAGATAGTGACTAATGTAATTCTCAGGAATAACTGTAGGCTGGGTCTGTAGCTCAGTGATAGAGCATATTTATAACATGTGGAAACCCTGAGTTCAATCATCAAAACAAACAAAACAATAGTTAAAAGAGTAATAAGAAGGAAGATGTCATAGCTTAGCCTTGTTAAGACACAATGTTGTGAGTCCTAGAATCCAAAGACCTGATATATCATGATGGCTTTCCATCAAGGACCCATGTATCAGAGTGGCTGCATTTCCATGGGCTGTCCAGCCTCTTCCATCCCCAATGTGGGCATCACTATGCCCTGTGTGAGATCTGAACTCTGATCACTACTTTTGGAGGAGTCCAAATAGGATGAAAAAGTGTTCTTACTCTAGAAAGTAATCTATAAAAGGACAGGTGTTCTTGATCAGCTGAGCAGGAAGCCGCTGGAATTCCCCCTGAAATTCTTTTTCTTGTCTCTGTCAAC
Source organism: Dipodomys ordii (assembly GCF_000151885.1). NCBI lineage: Eukaryota > Metazoa > Chordata > Mammalia > Rodentia > Heteromyidae > Dipodomys > Dipodomys ordii. Next base: position 15,149,609 of record NW_012267228.1, read on the forward strand.
ATCTCACAAATATGGGGCATTTGCAAAAAATAAAAAAAGGATAGTACGCACAAGGGATTAAAGAGATCAGATGTGTTTACTTCTATAAAGTTATAATGACATAAACAATTCACTGGTCACTTTAGAAGTTACTGGGAAAGGTCAATATTTTTGAGGGCTGATAAACCAAGTTAATCAGTCATTTATCACGCCTTCAAACAAAATCATTACCTCTGGATAATGATGCAAGAAAAATTCTCTGTAGAGAAATATCCAGCTAACAAACAAACAAGAAGTATTTGTAAGCATTTTTAACTGCTAACAAATTCATGTGTTTGAGCATTTTGGCCAGAAAACAAATCATGAATTAAACAATTAGTCCTTACACACTTCTAGAGGGAAGGATATAACTCCGCCAGTGAGAAACTCTTATTAATCAAATACTGGGGGAAAATTGTGAATCTGATCAAGCCTCTAGTTCTACCATAAGCAAACAAGAAATGCAGTTAATTGTTTAAAAATAACCTTAATTTTTACAAATATGGTCCAGTATATTTATAGATTATAGGATTTGCTTTAAAATAAATATGGAGGTGAGAGGTTAAAGATAAAAGAAATGAGCTGTGTGTTGGTTCTGGTGGTAGATGAGTGATGGGTAGAAGAGGATTCATGTTACAATTTTATCTACTTTTGCTTATGCTTGAACATTTTCATAATAAAAAGTTTAAAGAAAGAAGAAAATGCTTCAGTATGGCACAGGGGCATGGAACAAGTAATGGATGTAGGAATGCTTATCCAAGTTCAAAAGCTTTGTCTTTAGAGCTGGCAGTTTAAGGCAGAGAGCACAGAATGAGAGCCTGAATCTAAGCATTTCTACAGAATCAGGCTGTGATCTATCAACGTGAAACTCACCAAACTTTAAAGCAGCCTCAGTAAAATCCATAGGACACATACACACACATATCCCAAATGCCACTGAAATCTGTTAAAAATTTTCTCAGAAATTGTGTGTGTGTGTATGTAAAAACTCCCCCCCCCTGATTTTGGCCTATTTTGAATTTCTTCTATACAATGCTTAATCTGACCCAAATTTATAATTCTTTTCAAATACAATCTTGTATGAATATGAAATGGAGAAGGTCAATTTGAAAGCTATGACTTTATTGAAAGTGATCATTTAAAGAGATCATTAATTAGATTTTTAAATTAAAATATTAAATGAAAGAGTTTTTTTAAATTCCAGTTGTAGAATTCATAAAGCTCCTGTAAGGAGTTCAAATGGAGAGAGTATAAAAAAAATCAAAGAGATGTCACCAATCTTGCCATGTGATTTTAAAACTTTTCTATGGTATTTAGAAATCCAGTGACATTTTTGTTTTAATTTTTTAACAAGATGCCTTCTCGCCTCTCACCTCTTTTTGGCACTAGGGCTAATGCTTCAGCTGAATATTTGTTTCTCCAAAATCCCATCCTGCAAATGGACATGGGTCTCAGGAGGCTACAGAATGTATTTTTGTACAGACATCACAGTCACCAGCAGTCTGGATGTTAGCTTGGTGAAAGCCTGGATTACATTGCCCACATCTTCTCAGTTACTCTGGAATATATCTTCTTTTCAAAGGCAGGGAAAATGTAGTATTTTGAGAATTTTCCCTTGAAAGTACTAGAGACAACTATGGTGTGCCAAAAGGTTTTTTTTTTCCAGGTCTTTAACTCTCTTATTTGATCTCCTCTGTCCAGCGTGTACCAGAGGTTTGAGCATGAAGAAGAAATTGGAACTCTGGAGCAAGTTCTTCAATTAGTCAAAGGCTAGAGACTCTGGTTATATAAATGGTAGGAGAGGTGGCACTTGTGTGTTAGCTCCTCTCAGCTTTGACTTTTCTGCTTTTAACTAGAAGGTTGGAAAATATATTTGGGGGCACATATATGTATATATATGTATGTAATTGTATATATGTATAATTGCCTCTTGTATAGACCATCTTGTTGTAATAACTTGGGTTGGATTGGAACTCAACTAAGAATCATTGGTCTAGATACTGGTTTTAAAAACTCACAAGGGGGCCACTCAGGTGTCTCATGCCTGTAATCCTAGCTACTCAGGAGGCTGAGATCTGAGGGTAACGGTTCAAAGCCAGCCTGGGCACAAAAGTCCATGAGACTCTTATCTCCAATAAAGCACTAGAAAACCAGAAGTGGCACTGTGGCTCAAGCAGTAGAGTTCTTGCCTTGAGCTGAAGAGCGGAGGGACAGTGCCCAAGCCTAGAGTTCAAGCCCCATGACCAACAAAAAAATAAATAAAACAAAAAAAAACCCAAAAAAACCTCACAAGGAGACAATTAATAAAAAGAAAAAATGAGAAGTCATTGCTGTCTCTGGCAATACCAGTGACACATGAACCTTTTGTAAGTCTGAGCCCTCTACACAAATCAGATGATCAAGCACAACATGACTTGTGGACTTGAGTGAGCAGTAGCTAATTTCTTTCCCTTTGAAATTACAGATGTTGTGTTCTCAGTTTTCCCTACACTACCTATATAAACTGATGTATCTTAACTCAAATTGTATTAAAACACAATATTTGAGTCCCTTTTAACTGCTGTTTTAAATGACAAGAGTAAGAATAAAATACCTTTGGTGGCATTTGTATGCATACAGACATATTCAGCAAAGGTATCTGGGGAAGGGATCTGCATTTTCTGTTGGACTGGCTAACTTTGCGCAACAAGAGAATCATTAACAATAGCAATTATACTTTTGAGAGTAAGGTGGCTGGTCCCACTTAATAATTTTCCCAATACAAGAAAAACAAAATTTGCAATAGCCAGGTAATGGTGGCTCACACTTATAATTGTAGAGCCTCCGGAGACTGAGATCTGAAGGCTCACAGTTTAAAACCAGCATGAGAAAACACACTGAGAGAAGCATAGATTCTGAGATAGTTATACTAGTCAGGCCCAATTCCTTTAGCCTTCCTAAGAGTACTCAGCTGTACCTACTGTATTTTGCTCTCCTGTTAAACTGAAATATGTTTAGCTACCAATTCCATGTACTTTTTAGAAACCAGTTTAATTCCTCTTCTAGAGGATATGACTTTTAATATTTAAATGCAGCTCTCATTTTTGACCCACTTATTCTTTCCCCACAAATCTAAACATTATGTCCTTAAACTGTTTCTACTCTTCCCCAACTGCCTTTGTGTGTCTATTTACTTGAACTCCAACCATGCAAGGTGGTGCACTGATCACTTGAGTTTTACGATGTTTGCAAAAAATCAGTTTATGTATAAAATCAAAGCTCTCGTCCACAGAGTTGGAAATAAAAGATTGTGCAAGCTAGAGTTGGGACAGAACTCAGGAATCTGTAACTGAACATCTTTCTCCTGAATATCATTAATTCATGAATTAAAGACATTTGATAGGGCTATGCCTGTGGCTATGAGCCCACATGGTTTATTTTGAACTATCATCCAACCTTCTCTATGACAGACCCGGTGTCAGAAACTCTCCCTAGTACCAGATCAGATAGTAAACAGTCCAGGCTTTCTGAGTTGTTGCCATTATTCAACTGCTACATCAGCATCAGGAAACATAGGTAATTTGTAAACAAGTTAGTTTGTGAGAATAAAAAATACTAAACAAGTGGCAGACTAGATTTACTGTAGAAACCATACTTTGGCAACTCTTGGTGTAGACTTCCTTATACCTTGCTGAAGCCTAGACTTAGTATACTCATTATTTTTATTATTATTACTTACTATACTCTATTATTATTATTACTACTACTATTCTGAATATTTTTATTATGATTATTACTAGACTCACTATCCATACTAGTTAAAAACAAGGCCTAGGAAGGTATCTGGCATGCTAATTTTTCCTCAACAAACCCAAGTTGGTTTCTGGTGATTACTGTTTTTCCTAATTATTCACAAAAACCTCCTAGTGAACTTTAGAGTTTTACCCTGGTTGACCTCAGGGGTACTGGCATGGAGTATTTAGAATTCATTTCCTCTTTTGAGTAGTAATGACTGAACCAATTGTCACTTCCAGAACCTTTCTTGAAATCTCCCAGCACAGCAGAATGACAATTTTGTGATAAATTCTTTGCTTTGGTATCAAAAGCATAATTCCCCTCCTAGCAGGTAGGGATATGCCGGGAGCTGCTCTGGCTGGCTTGGAGAAGCATACTGTGTGCATTTCTCTGCTATCCTGTCATCATGAAATGGGAGATTTTATGCCACAGATTGAGTGAACAGTCCGAACCAGAGCTGTGCCGCTTCCCTCCATCCTTGCCCTTAGACTAGTTCAATCACAGAGGCGAGCTAGATGCTGTCTTCTAAACCTTTCTCCTATCTTAGGTTTATTTCTGTCTTAACAATATTCCTTCTAGGTATTTTAGCCCAAAGATATTTTTCAGTGACACACACGTACACACACAGACACACCACAGAAACCACAAAGCAGCTTGAGAAAAACATGAATTTTCTATCAGCTCATGTTATTGAACTCAGAAAGTAGGTTTGCCCTTTGTTTTTCTTGCTTTGAACATAGCTACATAGGTTATACTTAGTGTTCTGGGTTTTGATGTTGTTATTTTAACACTGTTAAGAAACTGGGATATTCAAACCTTCTTCATTGCATTCTAGGTGGTCTCTGCCACTCTTATGTGTAGTCTTTCTTGGTGATTTACCTATGTCTGATAGTAAAAGATCAAGCATTTATGCAAAATGAAGAAAAAAATCTGAGTACTACCTATGTCTTATAAAATTTCCAGTTGGTTCATTAGCTTGTTCACCATATTCTTCTATCAGCATAATTTGCCGATATAGAATGCTACTTTTTTTTTTTGGTTGGTCATGGGACTTGAACTCCAGGCCTGGGCACTGAACCTGTATTTTTTTTCTGTGTTTTTTTTTCCCCTCAAGGCTAGTGTTCTACCACTTAGAGCCACAGTTCCACTTCCAGTTTTTAGGTGGTTAACTGGGGATGAGTCTCATAGCCTTTCCTGCCTGGGCTGGCTTTGAAACTGCAATCCTCAGATCTCAGGCTCTTAAATAGCTAGGATTACTGGTGTGAGCCACCAGTTCCTGGCCATAATGCTAATTTTGAGAACTAATTAAGTTTAAGTGACTCTTCATGCCAGGCTTGTTTTAACCTGATACACTCACTAGGATGTCATGTTTGCTTTACCATTTACTAAAAGAACATAGGACATGTTTGAAATCTCCCTAGTAATTTCATTTGAGCTTTGCTCATTGATGATGAGGATGGGTCCCATTGGAGCAGAATGGTTCAGAAGAAACAAAAGCTTTCTCCTTATGATTTATTTCTAAGAGACAGCATGGCCATATGTTTGCCTGGTGATGCTGGCCTAGGATAACTTGGTCCATGGAATGCCACTTGACTGTTGTAGCTGAGAACAGAATCTCAGTCATCAGTTCCTCTATGAAAGAAACAACATATTCCCTGCTCTGTCCTCAGACAAGGCAAGCGTACCCTGTGTGAGCAAATGCTGCACAAACTTCCTTGTTACTCCCCACAGTGGTACTTTTGTGCCCTTCAATTTCATCTCCAGCTTGGAAACAATAGACATCTTTAAAAAACATTCCTTTAAATGGATCTTCCAATAGGAAGAACTTAAGACAGATTCCAGATGAGGCCTTTGAGAGATGAATTCAGAAAACAAAATAAGACAGAAAATATAGTCAAATGAAAGAAGTTTCTGCTAAGGAGCAGGCTATGGATTTAGGTAACTGTGCCCCAGTTGGGATTTCTTAAGACTGACCTGAACTGTACTGTTCAATATGGTAGTCACTAATTTCAGGTAGCTTGGATATAATTTTAAGCTGATTAAACATTTTAAAGTTAAGCAGAGGGGCTGAAAAATTGGCTCAGTGGTAGAGTGCTTGCCTAGCATGAAGCTCTGGGTTCGATTCCTCAGTACCACATAAACAGAAAAGCCAGAAGTGGCAGTGTGGCTCAAGTGGCAGAGTGCTACCTTGAGCAAAAAGAAGCTCATGGACAATGCCCAGGCCTTGAGTTCAAGCCCTAGGACTGGCCAAACAAACTAACAAAAAATCCCACATCAACAACAAAAACAGTAAAAAGTTAAGCAGATAACTGTTTCTAGGATACTAAGATGAATGAATAAAAGGATAAAAGTGGTCATTACTAGTGAGGGGGCTTAAAATAGGGTCCTGCTTTTGTAATAATACAATTGATATGTGACTCTGCTCAATGATAAGCCTGAATGACTAGAGGGCTCATGTGGGGAAAAGAATAGCCTCCTCATGACATTACTTATAGCTGCTGAGCATTGTCTTACCAGATGGTATGGGCCATTAGCAATTCACTCTCTGGATAAACATTCTGGACACCAGCAGGGTGCCATTTCTAATATTCAATTACTTGCTCAAGTGTGGGTTACACTGGCATTTGCCAGTGGCTTATAAACACTGACAATGGTGCTAGTTGGTGGAGAATTCTAGAGTCCAGCATGGGTCTGTCTTGCCTTTGAGCATTTTAGAAAAAAGCATGTGAAATAAGATCTTAGCTGTGTTTCTACGTGCCTTTGCACTGATGCATAGAGCTTCTTGGGGACCCCACAGTAACCGCAATATGATAATCATAGTAATTCACAATAACAATAGCTCATGGATTACATTGTACTTGTAAAAAAACACCCCAGTTTAGCCTTTCTATTTTTCAAGTCCTTCCAAACCTCCACATTTTATGTTCTGATCTCTATTTTCTTGATGTGTAAACTGAGAGAAAAAGTTTTCAAGCCTTTCTAGATCGTAAATGGAAAGCCAGGGCTTGAATCACTGAAGGGCTATTTTGGCTTAGAAATCTGGGGCTCTGCTAAATACACACAGTGTGTTATTTATTTATTTATTTTGGCTTGAAACGTGAAGGGGAAGAGTATAAAAGGCAATGTCATGGAGGTGGCCTGTGTAGTAGGGGTGAGAGCCCTTGAGGACTTCTTAGCCTAACCATCTTGGGAGAATCCTGATGAGGAACCACACAAACGAGGAATGCACTGGAGTCCAGGTATGAAGGGAACATGAGCTTTTCATTGGAGGGAATGAGTACACATATTGATCTCATGGGCAAAGTGGGCAAAAGAAGGAAGTTTTCAAAGGAAAGCTGGTACTTAGCAGTATTTTGAGTAAAATACAAGCTTCTCAAGTGTTTTGGCCATATCTGGTGTTGTCTTCCAATGTGATACTCTGCGGTGATACTGGATGCATCTGAATCTGCTTGGATGATTAGCCCAAAGGCTACTGTGTGAGGAAAAACATTGGCTCCTAGGAGAACTGAATCTCCTCACTTTATTCTAGTTCAATGTTTAGCCCATTTTTTTCAACCTGGACATTCACTCCTCAGAAGACGATGAATGCCTCTTCTGCCCCTGCTGGTATCCTCAGGGGCACAATGTGAGATGTTGCAGGTTGTGCCCAAGTGAGTGCACACTAGCTCTATCTCCATCACTTTCCCAAGACCAGAGGAAGCATGTGAGAAGGCGAAGGTATGAGAATATTGTGATTTGGGAGTGAGACTTGCAAAATGATGCCTCACAGGTGAACCGAGTCTTGAGCCACATCTTCCAACAGAATTTTTTTAACAAGTTATACATATTTGAAACTTTGGAGATTTCATATCAACATCTGAATTTCCGGACATCCCTTAAAAAAAGTGGCAGAGTGAATAATCTGGCTGCAGGGCTTCCCTGATGTGGCAGAGTAACAATTGGTTGGAACCACATTCTGAAGACTGCTCTGCAAACTGCCATGGTTTCACTCTTACTACCTTATATTGTGACACTATAGGTGACCCTTCTTAACCACCTTGTGTTACCTGGCCTGTTCTTATAGGCATATTTGCCACTTAGGCTGTGTTTCAGACTATCCATCAAACCAATTCTAATCCTTTTAGATTTTAATTGCAGATTTAATAACAAGAAAACACTTTTAGCCCACTGCATCATGCATGGTCATGTATCTATGGGCAGATGCCAAGTTGTTGGATGTCTCACAAAAATGTCTGGCATCTGCTTTTCCCTCAAGGTATGCATGTGAGCCTACTGTTGTGTTAGGGATTTTTTCTGAGCAAATGGGAAGCAGGGTTATATCAGGAAAAGTATCACTTGGTTTATAGTCAGTTATGGCCGGGGTCTTGATTTCTGCATTCAGTGATCAATTCTTTTTAAATACTGAGAGAATAGAATAAATATATGAAAGCATACTATTTTTTTAATGATGGAAATTACCTATAATGTGAGCAATTGTGGCATCAAGTGATACATCTGAGAGCTCTAAAACCTAGATTATTAAATCTAAAAGTTTAAATCTCTAAGTCTGTAACACAGGATCTACTGTAGTGTGTGTATGTATGTACATATGTGTGTGTGTGTGTGTGTGTGTGTGTGTGTGTGTGTGAGATTCATGTTCCTCTTTATTCTTCTTTGAAGTATGAACATGATTCTTTTTTTATCACATCGGTACCACATCCTTGGGTACTAGGAAATTTGATTCTATCACTGTTGTTACGCATCCTAAACTCTCACATTTCTTAGCTGTTCCTTTGATCATGTTTTCTGGTGTTTAGTGTTCAAATGTGAACAGTGAACACTAGTTCTTATACTGAGAAAGTGAACAACTCCTGAGCAGAGACATGCCTGGTTTCTTTGTCTAGAAGACCCAGAAAATGGGCCTGTTCAGCTTAAGTGGAAGACAAAAGCATATTATGGCAAGATATTTAACCTTCCAAGAAGGACAGCATATCCCAAGCAGGTGAGCAATGTGGTGATTCTCCTTTTTTTTTTTTTGTCAGTCGTGGGGCTTGAACTCTGGGCTTGGGTGCTGTCCCTGAGCTCTTCAACTCAAGGCTAGCGCTCTACCACTTGAGCCACAGTACCACTTCCAGTTTTCTGAGTGGTTTATTGGAGATAAGAGTCTCATGGTCTTTCCTTCCCGGGCTGGCTTTGAACCGTGATCCTCAGATCTCAGCCTAGTGAGTAGCTAGGATTACAGGTGTGAGCCACTGGCGCCTGGCCTGATTGATTCTCCTTATATAAACAATTTTTACACCATCTGTAACTTACAGGATCAGTGACAATGGCAAGGCAGCACAATATATTGCACTATAAAATCACTACATTGCTTTGTGAAAGCTACATTCAATTCGATCGAAGAAAGATGTTGACTTGTGTGTTGGTGAAAACATTCTTCATCATTCCATCATAGAAAAAAAGAGTAAAGCAGCAGTAAACTCCTCTGTGCTTGCGGAGTCTATTTATAGACAAATCGAATCACCCAACAATATCAACAAATGAACTCAGTCCTACTCAGAGATCTTTGCCTTAAGCAATAACCTCCATTTCCCCTTCTACTAAAAGAAGGGCTTGTGAAATTCTCGGCATTTGCTCTAATTATGTTACAACATTATTCATTTGTTGCACAAGCGCCAAATCAATATTAGTCATACCACACTCAGCTCTTTATTACCAGAAATATGGGATATAAGTTTTTGCACCATAAATGTTCAGATTCAATAGGCAGATGGTAGCTGCGGAATTCCCCAAACTGGAACAAGTTAAATTTAAACACAATTTGATAGTTCACACATTTGTGTAAGGGACTTAGATGAATCCAAATTGAATTTGAAGACATTTACAAATATTTGCACTGCCTTATTGGATGGTCGCCTGATTCTGACGTGTTACCCACCCTCCCTATTTCTTTCTCTAGGTCTTTCCAAGGGAGGCTATTGTAGAAATTGATCAACAGGAAGTGAGTTAACAGATGTCAACCCCTAGACTCCCTCTGTCATCGACTTATAGCCTCTGGTTACAGGACAGGAAGAGTTGTGAGCAGCACACAGTTAAATTATGGGAAGTATCTGTATGTGTCCGGAGCCTTCTGAAAGCAGAGCCTCCTTTCTTCTCATTGGATTTTCAGTTTGGGATCAATGCTTTTACAGGAAGGTTCTAGAAGACACTGATATCATAGTAAAGTGTACATGCTCAGAATTTGGGTATCATAATAATGCTTGCAGGCTTTAAAACTAGGGTTCATTCATCTAATTTAGAGAATGGTAGAAAATTTTATGGAAGATCTACATTTCTAGCTTGTCTAAAAAATTAAACACTTGACAAAATAGTAAGTACTCACCCAGAAATAATTTCTTGTGTCTTTCCTTTAATTCTGTTTACTAATTAGACAAGTAAATCCCTGCATGCCTGGAATCTGGGGGCTTTTTGCTTGACCCTCTGCTGTAGATTTTCTCAAAGATTCACAGTCTTTGGTGTATTAAAAATTCTCTGGTAATTTCCCCAGTGATGATTCCTATTTTATTTATTTACTTTTTCCCCAAATGTATTTTGTTATAGAAGTATATTTCCTGCACATTTTGAAATGTGTTGTTCTAGATAATAGTTTGTTTTTTATGGTTTCAAAGTTTACAGAAAAAAAACACTTCTAACATCCTGGTTATGGACTATATTATCCACCCTGGATATGGGCTATAAATTCAAGAAATTGAAGTTTGCTGGCATGTTTTTGTAATTTTACTTTACTTTCTTCTTTTTTTGTTGTTATATTGTCCAGGCTAGCTTCAAGCTCAGAATCCTCCTGTGTCTGCCTCCTGGATATTGAGAATGGCGGTGTCACCTTCATGCTGTGTTACTGACATGAATTTTATGTTACCTTCTGATCAATATTTATGGAAACACCTAGGAAGTCTAAATTTTTATAATAATGATTTGATACCCATCTGTAGATATTTTCACTTTCAAGATACAAAATCAAATTTTCTGATTAGAGCATTTGTGGAACTAGTCAGATGTCATGCTATCTTGAGAAAGATAAAAGATCCTCTCAATTTTACTTCAGGTTCAGTGTTAAAAAGTCCAGACTCTAAGACCCATTGCACTGATGATCTAATGGGAAGCCCTAAGAGTACACATGTCAAAGACAGGCTTTGGGGGAAGAATATAGAACTTACATCGATGTTTCCTTCTTATAAACATCATCTGAATAACTCAAAGAAGACATGGATTATAATTGTTTTTTGTCGTGGGGCTTGAACTCTGGGCTTGGGTTCTGTCCCTGCACTCTTCAGCTCAAGGCGAGCACTCTATTGCTTGAGCCATCGCACCACTTCCAGTTTTCTAGTGGTTTATTGGAGATAAGAGTCTCACATGGACTTTCCTGCCCGGGCTGGCTTTGAACCATGATTCTCAGATCTCAGCCTCCTGAGTAGCTAGGATTACAGACGTGAGCCACAAGTGTCTGGCAATAATTTCTTTTTTTGAGAGATAAATCTGATATCCAATCATCCTAATAGCCCTTCTGTAAGTCCAATAATAAGATCTTACATTTCTTCTTGGGAATTATGCACCCCAGTTATCTTACTTATTTTCTGGGATAGTAGCTGTAATAGAAGTAAAGACTTTGAGCAGGACATCATTGCTAACTTCAAGTCTCTGAGCTGTGTGTATTGTAGATTTGGTTGAAACACAGTCTCTATAAATAAATGGCAAAAAAGGAGGACAAGTAGGTTTAGAAACAAGTTATTTACCACTTTAATAGGGCTGTCCAACATTTGGTCACATAGATCATTATGAAACCTAATTGCTTTCATAGCTTTCCTATCTCACCCGAAGAATCTGAACACTCAAGAAAAAAAGCAAATCAAACATAGAAAGAGGTGCCATGATAAGACCTGTTGCTATAGCACTATGTAATTATGATGCCAGACTTTGGAATTATTCAGAGGACATTTCTGCAGTCTAGGACAGCTATACAAAGCCCTAAGACACTGTATTTACAGGACTTATTAATACAAGGGACCTATATCCTACCATAACTCTGCCAGAGTCTTAATATCATGGTGGAGCAGCTCCCTCAAGAATCCTCATTTTCTTACTTGTGGAAAAGCTAGTAGTTCTAAAAAATAGTTTCCTGGAAGAGGTTAGAATGGTTATTATTATATATCAATTGAATATAAAGTATGGTTATGTAAAGCCAAGCTTGCATGCTAATCTTGCACAGGGTAGAAAGCAATAAAAGAGGACAATGCGCTTGCTTCCTTGGGGCATCTGGTAGAAACAGAGGAAGCTCTTGATTCAGTATCACTATGACACCTCAAATTCCAGGAGTCCACGTAGTTGGCCTTCTACGGTCAATGCCATGGGCACCTATCTTCTTTTCAAGAAAAAAAAAATTAAAACCAGTAAAACATCCAAAACTGAAAGGGTACACCAGCCATCTCACATTGTGGTACTGTTCATATCTTGAAGAGAATATATAATATTTCAAAATATTATATATACATATTTTGCAAATGGTACAAAGGAACGGTAGATCCAAATTAGAAGAGGGTTGATCGTTCTTCATGATTCCCCAAAAATTTCTCTGAGAAAACTCTTTTTTTTTTTTGAAACAACTTTCCATTGTGGTAGTGCCCAGAGCTCCAAATCTTATTATGGGATGTTTTGTTACACACAGTAAACACGCTGTGATCATCTGGTAATCAGTCCAAGTGCAAGTAAGAGATCCATTTGGCTTGTAAATGTATAAGATGTTTTGATTTTTCCACAATGAATCCTCTACTGGTTGTTTTCCTTTGTCTACAACAAGTTCTTCTCTTAGGTTCTTGGATGAATCTGAAATAAGAAGAGAGAAAGATATTTCAAGGAGAAAAGTACAGAATGAAGGCACAAGGAGGTGTTGATATTGAAAGTGAGGAAGTTTTACAATGTCGTTTCTTGAAGGTCAAAAGTCCTAAGGTTTACAGTGGCTGTTCTCAAATGATAAAGCATATAGACAGGTCCCATGTTTTCATGAATGTGTTAAGGTAATGTTTTTAAAAATCACAATTGAGAAGAAAGACTCTTGGAGCAATGTTTATCCAGAATGAGCTTCATGGGCATGCAATCTATTCAGTTGCAAAGAACTCTGTCCAAAAATTGATCCCACATTTGGTTTCATGCACTGCTGACTTTATTAAGAATTTCTGAAAAAGGGCCTTGCATTTTCATTTTACACTGGACCATGCTAATTATAGAATCAATCTGCATTTTTTTCTTTTCTTTTCTTTCTTTCTTTTTTCTTTTCTTTTTTTGTCGGTCATGGGGCCTGAACTCTAGCCCTGGGCGCTGTCCCTCAGCTCTTCAGCACAAGGCTAGCGCTCTACCACTTGAGCCACAGCACCACTTCTGGTATTCAGGTAGTTAATTGGAGATAAAAGTCTCACAGACTTTCCTGCCCTGGCTGGCTTAATTGTGATCCTCAGATCTCTGCCTCTTTAGTAGCTAGAATTATAAGGTGTGAGCCACCAGAGCCTGGCAATCAGCCTGGCATTTCTATTCATGGAGAATTTGAGTTGAGTGGGTCATCCATGGCTTTGTCTAATTGGCCTGTTGTAAGAGAGTAGGGGTGGCATTGGGTGAAGCTGTGGCCCAAATTTGTCCACATTCATGAAGGAACATAAGAGACCTTTGTAAAGGTCTGTTCCATTCAATATTTTAGAGTGATCAAGAACATATTCCTTTTATAGTGGATGCCATTTAATTCATTCCACCATGGCTCCAAATGCTCAGATATTCAGAAGGACACATACACAGAGCCTAAATAGTGATTCTAATGGAGCTGAGGCCTCTATTGAAAAGTTCTAGGCAGCTTTATCATCTTTTAAGTTTTGTTCTCTTTGTATGTTGCTGAGGATCAAGCCCATGGCTTTGTGCCTGCTAGGAAAGAACTCTACCATTGAGCTACATTCCAAGCTCTCTTAATTCTTTATAGTTATAATTGTAGAGATTGATTATTCTCTGAGTTCAGGGGTGGATGTCTTTTGAAAGCTTTTGAACTTGGGCAGAACTGTAAGGAAAGATTTCATTCAAAAGCTGGTTAGGCTAGGAGCAGAACATATGAGAATTTCCTTACATTTATTTTCTTATCTTCTTGTTCCAATAATAGATTCGTCCAAATGTTGGTTTCCTACATTTCAGTAGCTTTATCGCCTTTGGTTTATACTATCTTCTTTTCCACCCAAAGGAGGCAGAAAAATATTTACAAAACTGAACTGAAATTGACTTTCATGTCTATGACTTCCACATTTCCAAAGTTTTGTCCTCTTAAAGATAGGAACTTCCACAGAGGATACAAGAGTCATCCCTAATACATTAGTATTCTGCAATTAGGAAGCATGGGCTCATTTGTGTTTATTTTTAATACATATTTTTTATTGTAAAGGTAATCTAGGGAAGAGTTTCAGTTCCATGAGGAAGGTAATGAATACATTTGCGATTGAGCATTGTTACCTGCTCCTTGCAATTGTGTTTATTGAACAAAGAAATGAGTGAGATTTCTTAGAATCAGGGGAAACTGTAACAACATAAATTGGTTTAATTTTTTTCTGTTCTGCAAGTTCTCTAAATCTCTCAGAATTTTCTGTCTTTTTAATGTCTTTTTCCTTTTCCAACTCATTATTTTCCTGGCCAGCAAGTGGTATTACTTTAAACATCTCTTTCCTTTTCCTTCCTGTCCCCTTCCTCCTTTCTTCTCCTTTGCCCTCTTTCCCTCCTCCTCCTCTCTCTTTCCTCCCTCCCTTCCTTCATGCAAAATGCACTGGAACTCAGGACTCTATGGACACAAGCTCTCAGACGAATAAACTATAATTCTGAGATAAGATGGAATGTGTTATAGCTGGTGCTTTGTTCTTTCAGTGATATACAAAAAAACCACTGAGATTAAAATGAGCAGAATTTTACAGAATTAGAGATACTATGAGGCGGACAGACCTAAGAGAATGTGGATAGATGATTGTCAGGGATTTATATTGGCCAATCACATAATACAATGATTTGACAAAATGACTATTAGGGTTAGTTACAATCTGAAGCCTGATTCCTCTTTTAAACAATGGAACTTAACTTTATATCGTGTATTAATCATTGGTTTTTCTCATTCCTTTGAAAAACATTCATATATTTGACTGGAGCAAACTAAAATTAGTATCTCTGAAGGTATACCAGATTGTTTGCAGCCATTTTAACTGGCTAAATTTTCTTTTCAAGTGGCTGTGATTTTCTTCTCATTTCATTCTTTTCCAAATTCTGTTCTTGAGCAAGTGACACTCAGGTTTTTTGATAAAGAATCACAGCCTTGTTAAATGACATTTCCTCTAAGAGGAGCTGTATCTTTCCAGTAAGCCATTATTCTACACATGCAAGGTACAGATGTATTCCCAAATTGTCTATAGCCTCTCTAGTCCCAATGTTTCTGGATTTGATGTACTATTTTTTAGAAAGGAAGTAATTTAATAGGTATAAAATCAGAATGAAATGTCTCTAGCCAACACTTAGTCTAGTCTTGCTAATATGTCCTCCTAAAAAAGTCTAAAGAAGAATCTAGACAATGGTCGATTGGGGACAGTATTAGTTTAGCCATGAAACTTCACCCAAAAGTACCAAATTTCTCCAAGTATGGTTTATTATATTACTTTTACTTCAGAGTAGATCTTAGATGACCTCTCAAGTACAACTATTTCTTTTTCATGGCATGGCATCCAGAACTTTTTTGCTATTTCTTGGGATCAGTTCTTTCAAATCTCCAGAAAGCAAAGCCTATGTTTGCTTAATACCACCTGTCTTTTCTCCTTCCTTTCTTGGGTTATGCTGTCAGAGAGATCCAATGTCCCCAAAGTTTGTTTAGACAGGACTAGTTCCCAGACTAGTCCACATTCTGGGGTGCTTGGTAGATCAAAGACTGAATTCCAACTCCTTAAAAAATGGACACCATAAATTAACACCATCAAGTTTTCAATGCATCTTTTGTTTGCCTACATTTCAAAGACTTCTGAGAATCTTTTCTTTGGATAGCTATTGTGATGTCATCTACCAAGTGATAAGGTTTAAGAAAGCCTTATTTGAAGTACCTATAGAAAAAGAATGAAGTTCCAGGAAGCTTATTGTCCATTATTTTTACATTGAAGTTAATTTTTAAAAAAGAAACTCTTCAGCAGACATTTTAACAATCTAGATGTGTTTTTCAACTTTCTTATTATTTCTTTTTTTTCTGGAGAGGTCTCTTTTTTCTTACCTCTTTGTAAGAAGGGACTAAAAAATTTATATGGATCAATATAATTAAAAGTATCTCTATAAATTAAACTATTTTAAAAGTAAAATATTAGAAGTGAACAGATATCTGTGTTCTGATGGGAAAATGCACAGGGATACAAAAAATTAATGTAAACCTTATTTTCCAAGCCAAGATCTGGTATAGTCTACCACTTGAACAGAATAAGTGACCTCTTACATGCATTATCTGGAATTAATTATGTGTTTAGAAGCACTCATTATATTGTGAATTTGGGACAAAGTAGGAGGGAGAAAATATATGCTAGTAGTAGTGTTGAAATTTTCTCATACTTTAGGAAGTGCAATTTTTCTTCTACTGTTCTCTTTTTTAAAGATAGACTTGAGAATTCTCAGATGACTAATGGACAGGTCATATGGCTAGAGACCTTACTCTTTTTCTTGTTCAAAGTGGATGAACATGTTGGAATAGGTATATCATCTGCTTTCAAGCCAATTACAATGGCGATTTATTTCTCTTGTGCACTCTATCTGTGATCACTCAGTCCACCCACCCAGGGTACTAGCAAGCAGTCGGCTCTAGCCTCTATTGCTGAGCTCAGACTCTAAACAACACACATGTCAAAAATGTCTAGAGTGTACTTATAACACACACACCTGATGATTTTAGAATAGATTCTACAGAGGGCAAATGAAAGAGTTATATGGGTCACAAAGGAGTTGTACAAATCATTCCTGCTTCTTTTTCATTTTCTAGTTCGTTTTTCTTTTTTTTTTTGAACTCTGGGCCTGGGCGCTGTTCCTCAGCTCTTCAACTCAAGGCAAGCACTCTACCACTTGAGCCACAGCACCATTTCTGGTTTTCCAAGTGGTTAATTGGAGGTAAGGGTTTCATGGACTTTCTTGCCTAGGCTGGCTTTGAACCGTAATCCTCAGATCTCAGTCTCCTGCGTAGCTAGGATTACAGGCATGAGCAACCATGCCTGGCTCTAGTTCATTTTTAAATTCATATTCCATCATCCAAAATATCACCTACAATATACTCTTAGAATTTCCCATATTTAAACTTCAAAATAATTTGACTTGTATTATTTTTCTTTAACCAGTTTTGAAACTAGAGATGTCATGAGCTGGACTTCTAGTCACCAAGGATGCTTAGTTAGCCACCAGAATAGAGAGTAGAGATTTAGCATAAAGCTTATGAGCGCTGCATTAAAAATAAAGGTGATTAGGTTCTAACTGCACTGGCTAACATGCAGAGTTGTTTAAAACAAATTAATTTGTAAGGTTCTCATCAAATTATTTGGTTAAGTCTTTCAGGTAAAACATGGTCAAAGGGAAATTTGATCTTTTTTTGCCAGATAATTAAACATGTTTTCTGTGGGTAAGTGGAATAGATCAGACCCATTTCTGAATACTCTCTTCTGGAGGTGTTCTACCGATATGAAATAGAGAAATACACACTGAGCTACAAGGAGACCTGCAGATCATCTCAGCAAACTAGAATGGTTCAGACTCCCTCTTTTCCATAGGCCATCAGTTGAGGCTATTTACTGACCAGTGTGGTCAACACAAACAACTATATTTGATGAATAAACTGTCTCCATTTGTATCATATGTGAAAAACATGAGTATTTTGTATGGTGTTATTCAGTATTCTAGTTGCTGCTTTCTGTATCACAAAGCTTTCAAAACCATTTTTTAATTGAAAAGATAATAGTAAGAAGAAAGGTCAAGTTAACATTTCTGATCCAGGGGCTAGAATCAGAGGCTCCTTTAAATTTCAGTCATCACTTTTAGTGCAGCAAAAATTTAACCTACTGGTATTTGTAATTGGTGGAGATTGTTTTTGAGATGGCCAGCAGATTAACATACACATACACACACACACACACACACACACACACGCATACACCATTGCTGATATTCAGGTAGTATACAAACATATAAATATATATAGATAGATAAATTGGTTTTATGTATATATATATGTGTATGTGTGTATATATTATTAAATTTTGATCATTAAAATATTGACATGCTTTTGTACTAGATGTAAATTGTTCCTGTCTTAAAGGAGTCCCAAGCTTTACTCTTTTCCTCTCTCCTTTAGTATTCTAAGACTTTTCAATCCCTATATGGTTAATGAGCCTTTCAGGAATAGCATCCTAGCATTAATTTGGATGAGGTAGTTTAATTTTGAAGATCACTTCTGATTTAACCAGAGAAAATCAAGAATTATTATTTCACAGAAATCTTTTGACTTCTATAAAAGGCCATCAAGTAATTCCTTTAAAGAACCTGGGCCAGGTGGATGTACTTGAACATGGACTTTTTAGCAGACCATCTGGATGAATGAGACAAGACTTATTTGACTATCATCCCACATACCATAGGTGGTAGATGAATTACACAAATAATTACCTCACTGTTCCCCTTTCCTCTGGCTATGGCTGCCCAGTTTTATTTATGTCTCTGTAACAGAAACTCTAAATGTTCTTGTGGAGAATGTAAGTTCAATCTCTTACCTTCTCATTCGTGGATTGACCCAGATCTACAGAGTTCCGAATACTTTCTTTCTGTTATGGAACATGATTTCATCTCTCCCATTCAAAGCTTTCCTGAATGCTGTTTATGTCCAATACCAAGGCCAACAGTACAATGTGTAGCATGCATCAGACACTGGAAGGAAATGGACTTACTCTTGTAGTCTTAATTTTGTTGCCTGTTGCGCACATCCATCCAGAATTGTCAGGGAGTGTCTTACATTCTTCTCCCTCTAGGCAAGGCTCCATCTCACACCACCACTTCCCAATCACTATGGAGGCTGTGCAGAAATAGAGACAACAGTGTTTGCAATTCATCAACTAACCGAGGCACTGCTGCTACATTCCTCCAGAAGACTGATTTCATGTTGGTAGAGGCAGAGCCAATCGATCCACTTTCATCCTCCATGATGGATTAAGAAAAGTTTCGTTAAGAAAGAATTATTTCCTCATATGATGAAAACATGCTAAATGAAAACACCTTTTTGGTCTTGGGGGATTTTTGTGCCATTAGCTTTTATAGATCAGAAATCTTGTATGAACTGTTTTCCGTGAAGGGGACAAAAGAGCTGGTCTTCAGAATGACTAAGGCATTCTATACCTAAAGGCCAGTTTATCCAACCAGCATTAGGGTTTATCCCTTAGCCTAGGGCCAGCGAGAATTTCAAAGGCATAGCAAAAGGAAAAAAAAATGGGTTGACTAAAAGTACAAAACAAGGTTGCAAAGTAAAAAAAAGTCAAGAGTAATGATAAATGAAAATTTATTTCTTACTGCCTAAAGTAGAGTCACTATGGGCTCTGGTTTCCTTGTTACAAGTTTGATAAATGTGGGTGAAACAATTACAACCCCAGCCTCTGATAAAGCAGCTCCTCTGCAGGTTGCAACCACGGATGACCACAGTAAAGTGCTAGTAATGAATCTAGTGTATTTATTTATGGCACATTTTTAAAAGAAAGAATGACAGTTTATAAAAGCCAGTGACTAGATTCCCTTCATGCCAATCGAGATTCTCTGTAACTCCTTTTATGTCTTGAGTGAAGAAATACTTGTATACAAGCAGCAGTCATTTCTGCAGTTACTCAAGGGGTTAGCTCTTCACAAACCCAAAATGGTGGTCAGTGTTTGTTTTGTGATTCTGTTCCACTGGGCCAGGGCTGTAGTTCTTTACGTACTTACTACTCCACCCCTATTCTAAAGAAGAGTCTCTACCATATAAAGTCTCACTGTGACAAATAAGCCAAATGTCATCTATGTCATAGATGTCCTCTATGGCATAGAGGATTAACATTGAAATGAATAGGGTAATACACCCTGAATAAGAGAGGAACACATTGAAGTCCTTTGCCCATCTTGGACTCGTTGGGGGGATGAGACACATCCAGACGTTGGCCTGCAGTTATATCTTTCTCCATACTTTCTTTGCTTCAGTCCCTCAAATCCAGTTTTCTTTCATCTTTGCTTTGCGAAAAATTACTAAGCAAGATTATATAGATAAGTCATCCCTCTTGTCCTATGTCATCGACTCAAGGAAATTTTCTAGGTTAATTTTCCATTTTTGACTTTTGCTTTCTATGTAGAACAGAACAAAGGATGTAGAATGCAACTTTGCTAGGCATGGTTAACAAATAGAAGGAATAAAAATCTTGCAATGGGCTCTATCCACACATAAGGCAAGAGGATACAGAAACAAAAAGGAATAATCTTGTTCTTGGTAAAGGACTTAACACGTATGAATAGTTGACAATGTTAAATAAGAGTGAGGAATGTTTTGGTAGCAAGAAAAACATATAGTATGTTGAAAGGGGTGATAACGATCAAGATATATTGTAGTCACAGACTGTGATCGCCAATTCCTTTGTACAACTACTTAAAGATAATAATCAAAAAATTAAACCAAAAGAAAAATGTAGTGTTGAGAGGGAATCAAAAATTTGTACAACTCCTGGTACAGTGAGATAAAAATCAGTATTTGGCAATGTGGATTGAAAACCTATAATCTGCAGCTCCCTTTCAGCTGGTGCATTATCAGTAACAGTCTAGTTACATTTACTACTAATTCTAATGCTTATCTCTTAAAGCCCTTGAAACATTTCAGTATTGTTGCCTGAAATCTAAACCAGTGGGAATGGAAACCCTCTGATCTTTGCTCTGAGGGCAAAAACATTTTCCCAACAATCCTTTAATTTAGTATGTTGTCACCTTTTCTTTTAATTCACACAGGTGTGCTAATAATGAACACCTACCAGTGAGGTCAGCTAGTTAAAATTCTCCCCCTTCCCCTTAAGAATTGCCCTGTGTCTTCTCTTCCTTTAAGCTGCTCTCTGCCCTCTTGGAGTCGACCTACTTCGTTCAAGCTAACAAAGCAGTTTGCCTTTCTCTGAGGCATTAATATTTCCTAAATGAAAATGTAGACTCTAGGGGAAAAAAATCTCCAAACTAGTGTTATCCCTTTTAACTCAAACTTGTAAAGATTTAATGGGTCACACAGAGGAGAGGTTTTTTTAAGAATTAAAAAAAATGTCGCTAGTGGGAGATGAGGGAGGAAGTAACAAAGTTAGACAAGATATATACTCATTACCTTACTTACGTAACTCTAACCCCTCTGTACATCACAATAAAAGAAAAAAATAAAATTTTCAAAAAGTCCCCATATTTATCTAACATCTAGCTAATATATTTATTAAATCTACCTAAATATCTATCTAATATCTAAGATATTATATTGTGCTTGCATCTCCTAAATCAAGTTTTGTTTGTGGCACTTATTCCCTGGCATATGAGAATAAAATCATTCAGTGGTTTGTTTCTAAACATGCTTTGCTTCTGACTTGTGTACTGCCTGGCCATCTTAATATCCTTCTCTTCATGTCCTGGGTCAAGTAACAGTCACTAAGGCTGATTTTTTTTATCTGCTTGTATCTTCTGCAGAAAGAAAATTTCAAAATTCTCTTCCCTCATACTCCAAAGCAAATTAAAACCATCAAAATGTAGCAGGAAGAAACTGTTAGGTTTAATAAAATGAGATAATCTCAACACTGTTTAATTGTTTATAACTTCTCATAGCAAGAAAAATGTAAATATAAGTGATTCTTAAATTCTCAAATTTTAATTATACATTCAAATTGACTCCTCTCTGGTATGCACTGAGTGCCTCATATGTGTTTCTGTGTTAGGTGCTGTAGAGTATTGCTTTATCTTCAGAGTAACACTAGAAGGGGACCGTTATTAGGAATTAATTTTTACTGATAAGGAAATGGAACCCTGAGTGATTAACTTTTCCCAGCTTATATAGATAGGCAGTATGAAAATTAACCCTATAATTCACATCTGTTAAACCCCAAACCTATCATTTTCATTATTATAGTGCTTAACCCATTCTAGTTTAGTTTCAGTATTCAGAGGACTTGAAGAGAAATTATTGGCTGCTGAGCAAATGAATTCTCTCTGCTATATTATTACTCAAAATAATTTTATTGCAAAGATAAACAAGGAATTTTTTTTAAGCATTAGTTTCTTGTGAAATTAAGTTCTCTTCAGAACATGAGTAATTGCCAGTTTATCTCACATGCTGAGGCTGAGTCTGAGGCACACATTTGTGGACTCTATTAATAACAACATTTTCACAGAAGTTTCTACATGCAAATCGTCTTGAAAGCCTGGAGATACATCACTTGCTACAAAGACTTCTCATCCTTAGAAGAGCTAAGTTAATTAAACAGCAGCTACAAAGACAGACTGTCCCTTATCTGTAGATTATGAAAGAAGATCTTACGGTACCTTTTAACCCTGGAGTTCTGGGACTGTACCTAAGGTATCATGTAAAACAAAGATTTGATCTTCAATTCTTTCAAGAATATACCTCTTTCCTTGATTCTTTATTTATTTATTTATTTTTTGGGTCCGGTCGTGGGGCTAGAGCTCTACCACTTGAGCCACAGCGCCACTTCCGGCTTTTTTCTTTTTGCTTATGTGGTGCTGAGGAATCGAACCCAGGGCCTCATGCATGCAAGGCAAGC
>NW_012267228.1:15174852-15217442 GCF_000151885.1 Dipodomys ordii
TCTATGCCTCCATCAGAAAGAATGACACCATCCCATTTGTTAGGAAATGGAGAGATTTGGAAAAAATTATATTAAGTGAAGTAAGCCAGACTGAAAGAAACGTAGGTCCCATGGTTTCCCCTGTCTTCAATAACTAGTATATGTCTAGGATAAGCAGAAGAGGTCAAAAGCTATGTCCATATAACCTGATGCTAAGCGAAATGAATCCCAAGATAGGGATGCAAGAGGTTTTATCTTTGTTGCTGTTCTTCTTAGTGTATTTATCATGTACTATGTGATTTTTTTGTTTCTTTTGTATGTTCTTTCCCCATGGTACAATCTCTGTTGTTACTATATTTGATTCTGGTGCTCTGCATCTTGTATATACATTTTTCTAATTTGGGGAGGGGAAGGGAAATAACAAAATGCTGAAATAAGGATACAGGTTGAACCATTATAACAATGAGGTGTACAAGACAGTATGTTGAAAACGAACTTTACAACTTTACAGGGGGCAGGGATGGGAGAAGGGAGGGATGAGTTGGGGAGGTAGGGAAGAAACGAATGGTAGGGGAATACAAAGGAGATTGTAACAATGCTTGATAGGAAATGTACTCATTACCATACTCATGTAACTGTAACACCTCTGTACAGTATCTTTGTAACAACATATATTTTAAAAAGGCTTTAAGCTCTGTGATATGTGTTGCAAGGATACACTAATGGATGGGTAGGTGTCCAGGGATGCAGGTTTGAATCTTAATAGCAACCTTGTTACTTACTAGCAAAATGGCTTTAGAAAGTTGCTTAGTACAAGACTCAGTTTCCTCAATTATGAATGAGGCTATAAAAAAACTATGACTGGTTATTGAGGATTTTAAATAATACAAGTGCCTTAACAGCATGTTTAGCAAACTTTGTTTTCAATACGTGGCAGAAATTACTATTATTTATCCATGCATTATTATCCAACCATCCATGTGCTCATCTAACTATCCTCACCAAGAATTGAAGCCTTACTTTCAATGTAAGTGAATTTTATTTCTGGGACCTGTGCAGTTCCTCATAAGCTCTGTGGTGTATTCCAAAGATATTTGTGGAATTAATACTTAAAGATAGGACTGACTAGCATTGCTTTCCTCCTATAAATTCTATTGTAGGATTTTTTTTTAAACTAGGGCAGCTTAACCTTGATGAAGATCCTGTAACAGGACAGATTTAAAACCATAAGGTAAGTGTCATATAATTTCCTTGTGATAGCTTTCCTTGAATGTATTTGGGAACAAATGTATTTTATGCCTTCAAGAGTCATTCATTCACTGTTGTGAAGTACAGAAAATAGCGAGACACATTTGCCACCTTAATACAACCTATAGTCTCCCATGGGAGTGATACAATGAATGGAAAGACCAGACCTACATGGTGACAAATCGTGACACATTGACCGGCATAACAAGGAGAGATAATCAATCTAATTTAGATGATCAGAGTAGTGGTGTGAAGAATTGTCACTGACGAAAGAACCTGATCACTAAGTAGTGAAAATCATTTCATCTTAAAACAAAAGACAAACCCACCTTCACATGAGTTTTAAGAAACAGAAAACGTCAACAGATCTTTTACTTCTCCTGGATTGTTTCAAGCTGCCATAGCATATTCTCATTTCTTTGCAAAAAGCTGTCTGCTCTGATAAAGGAAGATTCAGACTTGTGCCAACCGAAAGGAGTTATCCTAATAGATACCCATACTAAAGTGTCCTCTCGGGCTGAGTAGCAGTACTATAATCTCAGCTTGCTTTACATAGTCACTGTGTGATTCCTCCATCCTTGACTCCACTTTTAAATCAGACAATGGATATTGGACATGCTTTGACTGAACAGATGACATGCTTTCATTCAAAAGATGACTTTGTTTTAGAATTAAAATTCAGCTAACTCTGTGTTTTGCATTTGTGCAGGTACATGGTGTTTAAGAAAATTGTGATGAGGAATGTAATAACCATGCTTATTAAGTGAATTTCCTATTGTGTAGTTCCTGAATCATCTAGTGAAACACTTCAGAGTAACACTGAAGTTTTAGTCAAGAAGAATTTTTAATCTTTTTGGGGCACAAATTATCCATTTTTTTTCATTTTTCCAACCATAGAAAACTTGATTTTTTTCTCTCTGATTCTGAAAATAATACATATTCTTTTCTAACATTCAGAGTACACAGATAAATATCAGAATAAGAATACACAATACCCATGAATTTTTAAAACAACTTTAAAAGTGGTTTCATGGAGGCCTACATTAGTATAACAAGTATTTTCAAATGTACACCATGAGGGTATTATTAGATTCCGTAAGAGAGGTTTTTCTTTTTTGCTTGAATGGCTACAGATTTACCATAATCAAATAATACCCATTAAGAATATTTCTGTTTACATGCAAAGTAATCACTTGTATGGTTATTGATAGATTTCAAACATCACTTTTGGCTTATTCCACTTTGCCACTGATTTCAAGTATTAAATTATGCCAAGAAAATTCCTGGCATTGGGTTCGTTTGCAAAACTCATGCCCACGGGTCTTGGCAGTGCTGGGAGACAAGGTACACTGAGTGTGAGCCTTTCATTTAACTCTCCCTCCCACTAGAGAGATTGATATAAATAAAATTTAAATAGAAAACACATTTCAGATGCCAACAGTGAAAAAGACTTTGTCAGCCTAATGAAAAGGTATCAATTTTCTCCACTTTATTCAATAAATTGTGAGTCATTTTCTAAATGGATTAGATTAAAGGAAAGTTCAAGCTCCCAGGGTGATGCTCTTGGCACTGATGGAGGCTTTCGACAAGGAAGAAGAAAACAGCCACACAAAACCTCTTAGGCCACTTCAAATCTATAAAAGTTGATACCACCCAGGAGAGAAGTGTCTCTAACCCTGAGCTCACCTATTGCCTGGGAAGCCAAATCCTGGGCAATTGAATGAGACACATTATTTCTCTTGTTTTATTAGGATGTCATGGGTGGCTGAGTGAATTACAAGTGAGAACATGAGGGTGTGAGGCTGGAATAAAAGCTGGTAGCTCTCAGTGTTGTAGAGTCTGTCTCCTGGATACTTGTCAATGTGTTAACACAGATGTTTGATAAAATGAGAAGACAACATGACATAATTCTATGGTGTTCACGCTGTCTCTACAGGAGACCAATGCCTTCAGGTTTGTTGTCATTAATTTAACTTCAGAAAAATAGAATTTGACTTTCATGTAAAGATGAAATGTGGACTCATGATCATAGCACTCAGACCTAATTTCATTGGTGTATGTTTGAAATAGTAAACTAATTTCTTTTCCTTCTTTTCTTTATTTCTTTTACTTTTTTGGGGGGAGGGATACCTGCTTTTGGATTTGGGACCACTCACTCCTTTATCAGGGTTGCTTGCTCATGGCTGGAATTCTACCCTATGAGACATCTATCTAGCCTGGCCTTTTGCTGGTTACTTTGGACAGAGAATCTTATGCACTTTTCTCTCTAATTCTGCTTCAAATCATGATCCTCTAGATTTCAACCTCCTGAGTAGCTAGGATTACAGGTATGAACCACTGACATTCAGCTGCAAAATAATTTAAAATTTTTATTGTTATTATAAATGTGACATATAGAGGGGTTACAGTTACGTAAGTCAGGTAATGAGTACATTTCTTTTTGGACAATGCCATACCTTCTCTTGCCAAAATAAGTTCTTTGTACATACCAGGCAAGCACTCTACCACTAAGCCACATTCCCAGCCCAAAATGATTTCTTGACTGATTATTTTTTTACAATTTGGCAACGAGTGCCCAGTTATCTCTTTGGAATGAATATGTTTTGCCTACTGACCCCTTGAGCAGTAGAAAGCATCTATGAACTGGTTTCATTTTTTTGTCTATACCCATGCTACCCAACTAACATGGTTATTTACTTTTAATATTTTATTTTATCAACATATATAAGTTGTACGTGTAAATGGGGTTCAGTGTGATACATCTTTTTCTAACAAACTTTATGGTAAAGGTGATATACAGAGAGGTTATAGTTATATAAATCAGGTAATGAGTACATTTCTCTTTGAACAATGTCATCCTCTCCCTTATTTTCTCCTAGTTTTTCCCCTGAATTATTTGGTTTTACTTACCAGAAAATAATTATGAATCATCTGATCTACACTTAGCACTCCTTAACAAAGGAAGCCAAGATTACTTTTACGATGAGAAAATGATGACAAATGGTTCTCATTTTTAACTTCTTAATTTCAATAATACCAGATATTCTTTAAACAACCATGGTCAGTATTTGGAAAGGCAATAAACATCCAAAAAGAAAATTTGCATTGCAGGCACTTTGCAAATTATTTTGTTGATGCCCATGATGATGTCACGGATGCTAAATAGGTCATAGGAAATCAGGAATCTAGATGGAGAAATATTTCAGAGGCATCGACTTGTGAACATAGAAATCACAATGCTATTGCCTCAAGCTACACATTCTGCTATGGGATGGATTTTATCACTGTAAGTTAGCTAAGTCAGAGAAGCCAGACAGAATGTTTCACCCAAGTTCAAAAATGAAACAGAAACCTCGAACAATATTTCCTGGTGTGATGGTAAGGATCTCTGGGAAGCAAGGTGGGTTGTGGTGGTCATGGTGATTTGAAAGCTTACATTACAAACAGTATCAGTTTAGTGATATGGTTAATTTTTCTTTTGTATATTTTATCATCTCTATGTTAGGTGATACTAAGTTTCTAATTTGTCCACTTGTTCGTTCTCTCCTTTTGTGCCCACTTCTTTGCAAAATGCCTTTGTGTTCCCCCTGAAGAAGAAGTGATCTTTTTCTCAGCCCTTCTGGCCAGGTGACCAATAAGAGGTTAGCAAAGATGACACAGGAAGAGGCTTAAAAGTGTTTGTGTTCAGGGCTTGCTGCATTTGGACCCTGTATTGACTAAGGCAAACAGTCATACCAGCAGAGCATGGCTCTCCCAATGTCCGCTTTCCTGGACTGACCATCAGACATGTGACAGAGACTACCTTACAGTCCAACTCCTACTGAACTAGCCCTGACATGTGGAAGATCCACCCAGCAAATGCACAGAATCATGGGGAAAGATACAGCTTTCTTACTTTAAGCCCCTTAGGTAAAAAATATATATATGTGACATACCGATAAGGAATGTATATGAGTAGTTTCTCTTAAAATGATATGGTTAAGAAAATTTAAAGCATCAAGCAAGGAACAGTAAAGGCAGTAGACTAGTATCGCCAAAAATGTGAAGATGATCCGAGTGACAAGAAGTTTGGATAGAACTGGCATAAAAATGTTTCATACTTTTCACCTGCATCAATCACAATCCATACATATTCTTTTTTTCATTGTATTTAGAAGTGACCAAGGATTACATTAGGGCTATAAGTCTATGCAATAATAATAAAAATCAGTAACTCAGGTTTAGAAAAGGAACAAAAATAATTAAAGCTCAAAGATTCGTATCTATAATTGACTCAAATAGCTAACCACTATGAGGATGAAAATAATTTAGGTCACCGGGTAAACTAATTTGAAAAAGTAATTAAAAATGCTATTTTAGTGCTGATATTTTGGGGCAGGGTATTTATTTCAAGTCAAGTCAAAGTATACTTATATACCTTTGCTTCTGAAAGCACTGATCTGAGATTTAGGCACTGGGTAGCAGGGCATTAATTTTTGTTTGTTTTTGTGCCAGTTATGGAACTTGAACCCAGAGCCTGGGTGCTGTCCCTGAGATTTTTTTGTTTGATCTCTAGGCCAGCACTGTACCACATCGGCCACAGCTCCACTTCTAGCTTTTTTGGTGGTTTATTAGAAATAAAAGTTTCATAGACTTCCCTGCCTGGTTTGGCTTTGGACAGTGATCCTCATATCTCAGCCTCCTGTGTAGCTAGGATTACAGGTATAAGCCACTGGAGCCTGGCTGGCAGGACATTTTTTAATGGCATTTTGATCACTGGCTCTTCTTTTTACTGGTTCAGAAGATGCTTCTGTCCATCCCCCCCAAAACTGCAAAATATATTTGACTTGAAGTTCAAAAATCTGCAGGCTGGGTATAAGAACTGACATGAATATTTATTTATTTATTTCTTACATAGTGAATTTTGATTATCAAAATAAAGTGCCAATTTTATAGGTAAGGAGATTTTACATTAAAATTCAGACCTCAGTGTTTGGAGAAAAAGAGGAAAGAAAATGTAGCCACATTTGAGCTACATAGCCATAATACTGAGTGGTTTTTTTTTCTCCTGTCAATGGAATTTACATAGTCCCATCTGCCATGGACTCTTCCTCTCCCTAAATATGCCTGCTCTTAGGAAGATGCATATGACTTCTTCTTCTTTTTGGGGGGGGGGGTCCAGTTGTGAGGCCTGGTCTCTGGGCCTGGGCACTGTCCCTCAGCTCTTCAGCTCAAGGCTAGCGCTCTATCACTTGAGCCACAGCGCCACTTCCGGCTTTTTTTCTTTTTGCTTATGTGGTGCTGAGGAATCGAACCCAGGGCCTCAAGCATGCAAGGCAAGTGCTCTACCACTGAGCCACCTTTAGCCCCTGCATATGACTTCTTACAATGTGTGTTGAGGGTGCTCAGGTCACAGTTTACTGGCTTCCTTTGAGACATCAATCTAATTGTTCAGGTAAAATCTGGGATTCTCCCTATTATTGATCCAGGAATTCTGAATGATATTAAATAACAACTGTTTCCTGAATGTGTGTGTGTGTGTGTGTGTGTGTGTGTGTATGTGTGTGTGTGTGTGTGTGTATGTGTGTGTGTATGTGTGTGTGTGTGTGTGTGTCTGCATGTGCGCACTGGCCCTGGGACTTGAACTCAGGGCCAGAGCATCGTTCCATAGCCTTTTCACTCAAGTCTGGCTCTCTACCACTTGGGCCACAACTTTACTTTTGACTTTTTGGTGCTTAAAAGTCTTGCAGACTTTCTTGCCTGGGCTGGGTTTGAACCCTGAGCCTCAGATCTCAGCCTCCTGAATAGTTAGGATTACAGGTGTGAGTCACTGGCACCTAGCTGTTTCTGAATCTTGGTTATTCTTCTGCACTTTTCACATGTGGTTCTTGCTGCTTGCATGGCTGTCTTGTCAATGGAGAATCTGATGTAGACCCTTAGAACCCTATACCCTCAACCCGGAGGTTTCTTCTCACCAAGAATCTGTGGTAAGGGAAAGGATTCATGCCTGATCTAACAAGGTAAATGGAAGGAGCCTGACAGATGTCACATAAAATCCATCTGTCATTAACACTTCACAGTTAACTTTCCAAGTTTTTCTAGAAAAATCTGTCAATAACTAGATTTAAAAAATACAGCCATATAACTTACTCAAGGACATAAAGCCCACACTTACTTTTCTGTCTACCTCCTTCAAATGAGCCAACCAGTCTCATGCTCAAACTGTTTATAGATATTATTCTCCTCTGTTGCTTTTGAGTCTAGATGTGTCTTTGTTCGTTAAGGACGTCTAACACTGACTCTTGAGTATGCAAGAAAACAATTTGCATGAGAGAGAAGGAAACAGCATACCAGATAACTAAATGTCTCTGAGCTGACACTGTGTGAAGCTTTTCCTGACCATACCTACATTTGACTAAAATAGGTCCTCTTTCTTTTAGCCTTCAATTGTATTGTGTCCCCATTTCTTCATATATTTAAGTGTTTCCTTGTGTCTAACTCTGTACAAAGCCATACCATTTTTGAGGCCAGAGATTGTACATTTCCTGCTGTGTATTTAAGGTACCAAACAGAGGAAATGATATACAGAAATAGTTGCCCAAACTGTGAAGTTAGCTGCCGAGAGCCATTCTCTAATCCCTTCTCTTGTGATAATTCCTACTGCAGAGTGTAGACATGAACTAATTTTCTTGTAGTTGGTCTTGGAAATACAATCTATTTCTGATCCTTGAGAACAAACAAAGATTTGCTGGTGAGAGTGTGCTAGAAAATTTTTTTCCTGTCCAAGGGGCATTTACTGCTGGCCTGGTCCTCTTTTCTCCCACTCACGGCTTTGAATGGTCTGTCTGCTGAATGCATTCATGACAGCCTCATGATGGGATTTCAGAAAATAAAACCCTGGCACTCACATCACTAACCCACATCATGAACTCCTCGTTCCACAAGAAAAATCAAGCCCTAGTGTTCAAGCTACCACCATTGGGTGTCATATTAGTTGTCTCTTCAAAGAATTCTACATGACAACAAAGGTACTCAGTCAACATTCATGGACCAGCCGAATGACCAACCGAATCCAGATGCTTGGATGTGCTAAGTGCAGATCCTTGCCATTAAAAAAAAATTCATTTAGTAGGAATACTCACAATGACTGAAGAAGGAATTATTCTTTTTTTGACATTAAAATTGAGACAGTCAGTGCTAACTGACAATCCCAAGACTGACTTTCTGTCATTATTGTTATGCGGGATTCCATTTTGTCCTTCACAACATCTCAGATTCACAAGACAGAGGACTGGAACATCTGTATGGAAATTAAGCTTTTCCTGGAACACTTCAGTGTCCATGGTGAAGCTGAGTTTTCTTAATTACAAATCCAGATCTGTTCTCACAATGCAAAATTACTAATTGTTATGGTCTAGAGAAGCCAAATTCAATTTTCCTCAGTAATTAAGACTCATTTGCATGTCTCTGGCATGACTCTGGCAGAAGAGGAAAGTTTATATGCTCTCATGGTAGAGCATTTCCCATAGACTGGCTGCAACAAGTGGAAGAATCTGCAAGAGGACTAGAAATCAGCCATTCAAAGAGAAAAAAAGCAGGGAGGAGGGGATAGCAGGGAAAGGCTGAAAATATTTATGGTTTGTTTTTCTGTCCAGCCAGTGGCAGGCTGAAATCTATCTCTGAGGCCAAGGCACAGGGAAAGTCTAGGAATTTTTGTGACATGATGTGAAAAGAAGACAGATTTTAAGAGACTTTGTTTTCCCCAATGTTCTGAATTTTTAAGCTGGCGCTGGCCCAAGTGCCAAGCTCAAAAACCATTTCCATTTTACTTTCTGAGATGACAACTTTTCTCGAAGAAAACACAATCACCAGTACAACACAGCTTAATGTGAAATTCTGGGGAAAAGCAAACTGTTTTCTATGATAGGATTTTGTTGGGTCACGAGACCCTTCTTCTTCAAGAAAGAAAATTCCCAGATTACTTCATTTTGGTTATAAATCTTATTATACAACTCTTTTTTTTAAATTAATAAGTTTTTTTAATTGTGAACATACCATACAGAGGGGTTACAGTTACATTAGCAAGGTAATGAGTACATTTCTTATCAAACATTGTTACCTCCTGATTTGTTTCCCTTACTGTCCCCATCCGCCCCCCCAAGTTGAAAAGTTTGTTTTTCTACATAACGTCTTGTACATCTCATTGTTGGGATGGGTCCACCTGTATCCCTATTTAAACAATTTGTTTTTCCCTTCCCCTCCACAAATTATACCAACATCAAATACAGTGAAAGCAGGGGTTATGCCGTGGGGGAGGGACATACAAAGCAGCAAAGAAATCATCTTATAAATATATTAGAAACAATAGCAAGAAAGAAAAACCATTTGAGTCCTTATCTTGGGGTTCATTTTGCCTAGCATCAACTTATCTGACCTTTTCTGCTTGTGTCAGACATATACTAGTTATTGCAAATAAGGGAAACCATGGGACCTATGTTTCTTTGGGCCTGGCTTACTTCACTTAATATAATTTTTTCCAAGACTTTCCATTTCCTAACAAATGGGGCAATGCCATTCTTTCTGATGGAGGCATAGAATTCCATTGTGTATATATACCACATTTTCTTGATCCATTCATCTACTGAGGGGCATCTGGGTTGGTTCCATGTCTTAGCTATGGTAAATAATGCTGCAATAAACATAGTTGTGCTGGTAGCTTTAGTATGATCTTGTTTGTGATCATTAGGGTAAATGCCCAAACTTCTTTATTTATATTTGCCCTCAGTTCAAGAAGGTGAGCCACAGACAAAATGTAAGTCCATATTGTAAGGTAAACTAACTATGCTAGGTTTAATTAGCCGACGAAGAGAACAACACTGCGCTATTCAGACAGAAAAAGAAATTTAATTACTGAACTGCTGCCCCGTCATGCACAGTGGAGAGGCATGGCCAAAAGGGGGTGACCCACCGCTGGGCCAGGACTTATCTAGGCCAGGGACAGGAAGAGGTGTGGCCAGGTGAGGGAAAGGTGTGGCCATATTGGATCTGCATGTGAACTCAGGGGCTGGGACTCTCCTATGGTCAGATGGGAGGTGACCAGAGGAGGCCCAGGATATGACGTAGCAGGAAGGGGAGGTGATTGCTTCCAGGTCTGCCAGTTACCTAGGTGACATAGGGACTGGGTGGAAACTTAGCCAGGAGGTAGGGAGATGTCTGCACAGGGCCTGAATGGCCTGGGGCAGACCTTGTACATATCTTGATGCTTGAGTCTTCCCCATCCTTCCCCAAATCATTAGGTTGAAATCTGAACCCATAGTATGATAATCTCAGGAAGTGGAGCCTTTTGGAAATAATTAGGTCATGAGACTAGACTTTCCTGTTGAGTGGGATTAGTGTCTTTATAAAGGAGACCCCAGATAATCCATGTGAGGATACTATAATATTTCCCCAGAAGAAGGCTGGGACCTGACCACACTGGCTCTCTTGATCTTAGTATTCAAATATCCAGAAGTGTGAGGATAAATTTTTCTTGTTCATAGACACTCAGGCTACCATACTTTGCCATAGTTGCTCAAACTAACCAAATATTCCATAGTACTTTAAAAATCGATTCATTTCTGCTGGGCCTGGTGATGCATGCCTATAATCCCAGCATGGCTGAGGTAAGATCACAAATTTCAGGCTAGACTCAGCTATACAGAAACTTCTACAGTAGCCTTTACTACATAGTGAGATCTTATCTTAAAGAAACAGAATAAAAACAGAAACAAAACATTTAATTTATTTGATTAAAAAAAAAAGCCTGGGATGGATAGTCAGGGACCAGTGACTCACAACTGTAATCCTAACTACTCAGGAGGCTGAGATCTGAGGACCATGGTTCAAAGCCATCCCAGGCAGAAAAGTCCCCATGACACTCTTATGTCCAATTAACCACTCATAAACCAGAAGTGGTGCTATGGCTCAAGGGGTAGACCATTAGTCTTGAACACAAAGAGGCTCATAGACAGCACCCAGGCCCTGAGTTGAAGCCCCACAATGGACAAAAAAAACATGAGATTATCATAAAAAATGGTCTTCATTCATTCAGAATTCCTTAAGCTGGGTCATTTATAAAAGAATAATAGAGTTGGTATCTCACAATTCTGGAGACCAGGAATCCAGGATTCAGGCACTGGCTCACATCCTGGTTCAATATTTCATAGCTTGTACTTTCTTTTTGCATTCTCACATTGCAGAAAGACAAGGGAGATCTGTGGGGACTCTTTTTGTAAGGGTGGTGATTCCACTCTTGTGGCCTTCCTCCAGTGATTTCACCATCCAAGAGCTCACATGTTCTAATAACCATTACATTAGTAATAAGGTTTCAATATTAGAAGATGTAGGTGAGTCACAAAAATTCAGACCACAGTAATAATCTAATTAGCTCTTCCTACACTGTATTTTGCATCAAGAAGGCCAGAAGACGTATAGGTGTGTGTGCCAACTAGTTTAAGATGAAATAATTCAGTCAGGCAAAGTTGCGTTGCACACACTTGTAACCCCAGCTACACAAGAGGCAGAAATCAAGAGGATTGTAGCTCAAGGCCAGCCCAGGAAAAGTTAAAGATAGAGAGACACCCCTTATCTCAAACAAGCTAGATATGTAATACATATGTAATCCCAGCTATATGGAAGGTATTAGGTAGGAGGATTTCTGTCTGTAGGGCAACAAGTGAGAGAAATAAAGCAAAAAAGTATTGGAAGTGTGGCTCAAGTGGTAGAGCACGTGCCTAGAAAGTTGAGGCCCTGAAGTCAAATCTAAGCACTGAAAAAAAAAAGTAGATGGGGGGAGGTGGGGAGAGGTCCAAAAACAGTGACCACATTAGAGACAAAAAATATAGTCATCATTTATATTAACTGCTAAAATAGTTACCATGTAAAGATCCAAGAGGCAGGTTTGATGGGTGAATAAATCTGAAACCATTTTTGGGCTCATCTGTCATAGGCTAGCAACAATTCAACTTTTTCTCTCCGAGAGACTGACTTGGCTTTACCTTTGGGCAGAAAACCCTCCCTCATGCTCTCAATCTTTGCCTCGCACAAATCAGCCTCTTTGCATGTTCTTCTCCTTTTCCCTACATGATTGCTTTAGGAAATTACGCATGGTCCACTCTCTGGGATTTTGGCTCTTTCAGGAAGCAGAAGCTTCTCTTTCCGCTACACTGGCATGTTGTAAACTTGAGCACCTCAGCACTTCACTTCGAGCAGTCCTGCTGGAGAGTCAAAGCATCATGCCAGAAGACAGAGAGAAGACAGAAGACTGAGAGACAGTTTCCAAGACACAGAGTCCAGCCCTCTGCTAGATGATTTGAGGTCAAGGGTACCTGAGGCGAATCTGAAATTCTGATTTTCTTTTAGAAGCCACTGAATCCCCTGCTTGACTTCAAACTGTTTGCTGACTTTAAACCAACAATGGAGAATCCATATGAATATGACTGCTATATAATTTTTATGTGAACAGCTACAGCTTTATTTAAAGCTTTCTTTGCGAGCTTTATCTGAAAGCCTTAACACCTAAAATAAATCGACAGCAAGCTATCATACATACCAACACAGACACGCGCCTACAGAATAACTTCCATAAGTAGCAAATCATTAAAATGAAATCTCTTTAAGGCTGCTGCTGTATGATCTTGGGCAAAGCATTGACTTCGTTCTACCTCTGTTTTCTTATCTCTAAGATGGGAATAAAGACTTTGTCAACAGGATTGTAGGACTGAATGGATTAATATGCATAAAACATCAGATAGACCAAATGCCTGTTGGAAAGTAAGTGCTCAGTAACCCTGAGTTGTTATATTATTGTATAAATAATTACAAGTATTTAGTAACTGTCAGCTGAAGCTCATCTAGATACTTCTTAGTACAGTTTCAGTTAAACATAAAAGTTTTGCCTTCCCAACACTATGTCAGGGTCAAGGGCAAACTGAATAACTTTGAACTCTCCATAAAGATGGCATTGCCATCCAGTAGTGCAATGATAGAATGAAGACTACTTTGAGAATACAATGGCTCCGAGCACTTACTGAGGTCTGAGCACTGTGCTGTGTCAGTTCTCTCCTTAGATCTTCCTGAGAGCTTTGGGACGTGGTTACTACACCTAACACCAAGGAAGCTCCATAACTTGGTCATGCTCAGACAACTAGTAAGGAATGGAACCAAGAAGAAATCAAAGTCAGTTGTCTTTAGAGATAACAAGAGGGTAAAAAAGTGAGATCTGAGAGAAGTGTCAAGGGACTAGAGATGAAAACTCACATAAGAAACAAAGTTAGTATACAACCCAGAGCTGTGTTAGAGAATGCCATATTCAGAACTATTGGTGCTTATGCATTTCTGGGGCAAAAGTAAGGGTGTATTCGTGAGTGGGTAGTTATGATGAAGGTTATATCTCTGAAGTCACTGTGGAACTTAAGCATCATCTTCCTCATGAGCTGGGATCCATACAAATGCAATCACGAGGACAAATCAAGGTGATGGAGAAGCTCATGAAGATGGTCACCTCGGATTCAGAGCAGCCCTCTCTCATCTCAAGTGCTTCTCTTCTGCGAGCAGATGAACCTTTGCTCCTGGATCAAGGCCGTATATTCAGAAAGTGCTTTTACACAGCTGATACTGGGCATGAATCAATTCATTCAACAGGATTAACTGGTTTATCCTCATTAAATAAAACAAAAACAAAAAGCTTCCTTCAGCCCAAGGCTCCATCAGCTAGCTGCTCCCAGAAGATTCTGATGGGGCCTTTGGTTGCTTTTCTGGTCTCACTACAGACACCCAACTACAGATTTGTCCAGCTTTTCCTGCAGCCACGGCACAAAAGGAACTGTGAATTCTTTGACTTTAAACAAGGAGCCAGGGCAGAAGAAACTGCATAAGGCCCTGATGCAAAGATCTCCACCTGAGTTTTAAAACATGGGGTAGAAGAGCAGGTAGGGAATGTCCATAAGTGTCTAGACAAGATCCTGGGTTGGACTCCCAGTATCGCAAATTTTAAAAAAGGTGGAGGGATTAAACCATAGGATGTTATTTCCAGAATTTATTTCTTTTACTATAATCATTTATATTTAAAAGAAACTATATCCTTGGTGTAAGTGGAAAACTATGCACCAATCTAATAAAAGGTACGGATTCTAGTTAGATATTATCTCCCTCTGTAGGGACAGTTCTTAGTCTACTTCGAAACATTGGAGCTGCACAAATTCTAGAGATGGCTTAAAGGCAGTCTGTTCAAGCCAACTGAGAGGTTTTCCTTCATGATAGCAGGATTGAGGTAATCATAGAGGAACAATATTTATTCTGTTCAGCATTGTGGTTTTGTGTCATGTCTATTATAGTTCAAATGAGCTCATTTTTTCACCATTGTTATGGAATCTACATACTGAACACACTCTTAACACTCCTGTTTTCTCTTGTATTTTCTTCTGGGGAGAAAGTAGTATTGAAATTTGAACTCATGGCTTTGCTCTTGTTCAGCATGCATGCTATCATTTGAACTACACTTGTATACCATTTTTTGCTCTTTTTTTTAAAAAAGGCAAACTCACATTTATGTCCAGACCACTCCGGACTGTGAGCCTTCTATTTACATTGGGATGTCAGGTGTTTGCCACCGTGCCAGCCCACTTTACTTGGCTGAGATAGAGTCTTAGGAACTTTTGTCTTGAACTGTGATTTTCTTGATCTCTGCCTCTTGGATAACGTATTACAGGTATGAAACACTGCACCCTGTTCCTCTTGCTCTTCCTTATTATTTCTCCTGGGAGTATGGATAAAGAACTTGAGCTGTACTTGGATACCACACGATATCCCCGATTGCTTTCAATCCAACCTCACTTTTTCTTAGATCAAATTCAAAAGTTAGACATGTTAATTAAAAAGACATACACATGAAAGTGTAAAATATGAAGAAAAGTTCATAAGGTTAAGTTTTCTAGGTGTCATTTACATTGATTAAGGAGACAACCTGACTATCAATTCTTTTTTCAGAACAGCTTTGTTTCAGAAATGTCTTCATGACAAAAAGTACTACACTGAAAAGTCATCGGTCTTGTATTTTAAGGGACATTTAATTGCAGAAATTGGAAAATCATATTCCAGTAACTGAATATCCAGGGGAAAAAAATCAAGCAATCAAGCTTTACCTATAATGACCAACAAAAGAAAAAAATAAAAACTAAACTCAGCCCTCAATTCCATTATTAACCTGGGTTGAACAGTCCCCAGTGCTACTTAAAGGACCCACAGCCCTTGAAGGCTCTGTATTGGGAGGAAAGTGAATTTTGAAGAGACAATAGGAAAGAGATGTATAGGAAAGTTCTCTCCTGTGAACAGAGATCAAACTATATTTGCTTTTATGGATCAAAGTGAAAATGTGAATTGCATCTGGGAACGAAGACCCAGTGTTGCCTGGTATCACTCTCGGTTTCTACATATTTGAAACTCCTTCGATTATTACATTTTATGTCATTCACAAGGTCGGGGCTAGTTTCCAGAGCTCACATGCAAAGTTTCAGGGGGTTAGTTAGAAAAGAAAGAGAAGGGAGTTTTTTGGAGTAAACCCTAAGTGCTTTATATATAATGCTTCATCCTGTGCTTCATCCAGACAGTTATAATTGCCCACACTTGGAAGATCATAAAGGGAAGATTAAAATGTTCCACAATTAGCCCAAGCTGATGAATGGCACTTTGGGGTTTAAGCTTTCATGAACCCCATATTTTGATCTTTTATAATGCATATTTTGATCTTCCGTAATGCATATTTGAATTACAAGGTTGAATGATACAAGTGTCAACTTGTAACACAGCTGTTATTTCTACATATCTAGAAATTGCACCTTTGGACTCTGGGTAAAATTCTGATTTTCTTTTAGGAACGACTCTCCCTACAGTGTCAGTCAGACGCTAAAGTGGAGATGGCTCCAACCCTGGTAACAGCAGCAGTCACATGATCATGGTTATCTAATCACACCATTTCACCACTTTTGAGCATATTCCCAATGAACAGAAAAAAACAAGAAAGAGAAGAAAAACAAAGTCAGCTATTTCTGCATTGGGAAGTGAAAATTCCTTTCTTGCTGAAACTGGGATAGTTTGATCAACAGAATGCACTCCAAGGGATCCTCTAGGATTTTTAAAGTAGATCATAAAGAGTCAGCTGCTACCCAAGCTTGTGGGGGTCTTCTCTCTTTCGATTAGTCCTGAGCAATCTGCAAGAAGTCTTACTCCTCTGAAACTATTACACTGGACATTACAGGACATGTGGATGTCAGAATTGAATCGAAATCAATCCTTTTGGTCACAGTGGCCAATCAATTCAACTCTAAGATTTTAGTAAATGCCAATTAGGAAAAGATTCTTCATTTTCATTGCTCATAGGATAGAAAACTGGGACTTCTGGTGCTACTGTTATGGGTACGTGGGTGAAGTTTCTTTGTGATAAAAGCCAGTATAGGAGAATATAAGGATGAGAGATGGAGAGAGAGGTAGTAATATCTGAAGACTGATATTGCCTGATAGTTTACTTCATAGCAAAAAAAAATTGTTGCTGAACTCATTTGAAGTTTTTTTCTTGCCACTGGAAAAATTTGAGCCAAGAAAAGTTATACACATGGGGAAAAGGTGAAATGAGGTGGAAAATGCAGTGCAGTTGAAATTCAGTTCCTGACTCACACTAGCCACATTGTATAGGCCTAACAGCCACAAGTAGTTCATGGGATCGTACTGGATAGCACAGATGAGAACATGTCCATCATAGTAAGTACTTTTGGATATCCTTGATCATGTGTCTCTGACATCCCATCTATGAGCATCTGTTGGCTATTGCTTGGGAGAAACTCCCTGGCTTCTACACTAGGAGCATCCTAGTTTTATTAAGGAAGTTAGCAGACCTTAGTCACAGCATCTTATCCTGGTTTATGTTTGCAACTCTGGAAGCACATAGGTAAAAAGTAGGATGGGATTTTAAAGACGGTTTGGCATGTGTTCTCATGTCTGCTACCACTACTGGTGGCAATGAGTATGACATTGAGCCATATATTCTCATCTGTAAACTGGGTTTAACCCAGCCTATAGAGTTGTTGAAAGCTGATGAGAGATTGTCAATGCTCTGGAAAATGAACAAAGGTCAAGACTGGTAAAGTTCTCAAAAGATAAAATTCTTGTATAAAAAGAAATTCCTCGATTGCATTTTACAGTGAACTGTAGGAACAATAATCAAGATCTTGGCCTTGGAGCCCAAAGAGAGCATATTTTTATTTATTTACTTTAAATATCACTTTTTTGGTCATTTATTAGATATAAGATCCTGAGTAATTTTTAAGCTTTTTTTTTTAAATCTAGATTTCCTCCCAAAATGAAGGAATGAGACTCACCTACTAGTGATGGTTCAGTAATTTAATAACATATTTTGAATGTTAGAGATATTGTACAAAAAATCGACTAAAAAATAGTTGCTATTCACTCTAGCCCTAGATCTCCCCTCAGGCCATAGCCCAGCCTTTAATCCACATAGAGGCAAGATGGTTAGAGAAATGGATCTGTCCTTTTGATAGAGGGCAGGAAAAACTGTAGGTAGCTAATGATAGCTGCATTTATTTTTAAGCCACATTGTCTTAAGCCATCTGCACCTTGACTACCCACTGACCACTTTTTAAATGAGATTGCATAATATGCTTAAAGAATAAGTGCTGTGGAAGCATCTGTTACTTGTGGGACACAGACCTAACTACTGAATGATGCACAAAGCAGAATGAAGTTTATCAGCGAATCAGTAGGTGAGTAAAGGAATTAAGTACATGAAGGGGGAATTAAGTACGTGAAAAGTGTATGAACTTCAACTGTGGTCATAGTTAGGTTTAAGAGACCCTGAGTTAGTTAACTTTTCTAAGTCTTGTGTACTCTTCCATCAATTAGGGGTAATCATGGTGTCCCTACCTTATACATTGTATGTAACTATAGAAAGACCTAAAAAGAGGACTTGTCATTTGCAAATGCCATACATGGGATCAATTATGCGAATGCTGGCTACTGTCACCACCTGTACTAAAAACAGCAGATATATGATAAGTGTGCAGCTATATATCGGATACTACTCATTATTATCTACTGTAATTCTATTATCTACATCTTTGGTTAAAATATAAGTAAATGCTGTTGAAAGCCATAAAGAAGATAGATAAGTAATTTCACCAGATTATCTCATGGTAACCTAGGCTACCAGGAAAATGTTAAAAGATCATGAGCCTGGTAAATATTAATCCTTATTTAATGAACCTTTTATAATTTAAAGATGTAGGATTACTTTTTATTTTTAGCAAATCACTTTGAATTTTTTGCTTATTTGGAATAAGAAATTCCTTGGTAACTTTTTTTTTCAGCATGACAAATTTGATATTTATCCAGCTCACACTCACTCGATTCCCTCTAAGTCAAATTCAGGTTCTTCTTGTTTTGATATAAGAGAAATGGTTGTTACCTTTGGCAACATATTTCTAGCCAAGGTCTAGAGAGAATCAGTTACTTTGACTTGTCTGCTAGTAGAAACACATGATTAGAAACCCACTGAAGCTATGAAGATAATTAAGTTAATATCATGTATGGCAACCATATTTTGCTAATAGTATTATTTTCACATTTGTTTTCATGCCTATTACTTCATGTTTAAATTTATCATAGCGAGAGACTGAGGCTTATTTCCATATTTATTGCTACTCAGATATTTATACTATATGTTTATTTAAAAAACAGCAATGGGTGTAATCTTGAAGGAACAAAGTGAATGAAATACAACTGCAAATGATCTAATGAGATTTTTTTCCCTTTCAGGGACAAGGAAATAGCTAGCATAGCAGAGGGATCCATTTGCATTTGAGTCTTCTTAATATACACACTGGAAAATCAATACAGCAGGTACATGACCTTCCTCTTGTTCTTCTGAATAAACAAGATCAGACTTGAAATCAAAAGGCAGGAAAATCTTAAGCATTGCAATGAGTGATTTTTCTGAAGGGGGAAAATTTCTAACTTACATCTACCTGAAAGCCAAAGAATAATAAGGTGACTGTTTTTTTTCCCTTTACATTTTTTTGTAGAGCTCAATAAATCTGTCCTCTTCTTGCATTTTTATTTTTGTTGTGTTCACTATTTTTTCCTTTACTGTGCAAAAATACTACTGGTGGGAAAAACACTGAATTGGGAATCAAAATTCCCTGTTGTAAGTTTGTAGTCTTGTTCACTAAAGTGTCACCTTGTTTGACTTATTTAACTCTATGTAGGCTCAGTTTCTTTGTCCTACATAAATGTGC
Source organism: Dipodomys ordii (assembly GCF_000151885.1). Classification (NCBI taxonomy): domain Eukaryota; kingdom Metazoa; phylum Chordata; class Mammalia; order Rodentia; family Heteromyidae; genus Dipodomys; species Dipodomys ordii. Next base: position 15,194,400 of record NW_012267228.1, read on the forward strand.
AGGCTCCAATCTTAGATGCAATATAAGGTTTAGTAATATTGGGTAGAGAACCAGGAGCAGAGATGGCAACTAGGAGAAGGGCTACTGCACTCAGTCAACCATGAGTGTGCTCTGGATTAGCAGGGAAGAAAGCACTTTTCAGGACACAGGAAGTCATCATTTCTAGATCACAGGATGTAGATTTGTACCTCGGTGCTCACTTCTGAATTTTCCAGTTTCTGCACTTCAAGCACTGGAGAGACCGTGATGGTCAATGCAACTTCCTCTCTGTTCCTTTCCCTCAAGCTGTTTCAAATCCAGTGGGGAAGAAGGCCAGGTTATCAGGCAATTACAATTCAATGTAATATGTCCTAGGGTAGAAAGAGCAATAGATACGAAGGCGTCACAGAAGAGTGCCACAAGACTCAGCCTAGAAGGAAGGGGAGGCAATATTTAAGTTCGTGGATATCAGAGAACACACACTGGAAGGACCTGCCTTTGAAATATGCCAAAGCACTGGAGGAAGGGAGGAGTGAGGAGACAGGGAAATACATCAAGGATTTTGTAAAGCATGATGATGGTGTTGGACTTCATCTTGAGACAATGGACACTCCAGTCGGCAAGTTTCATACGCTACAGGTCTTACTGACTTTGAGTCCAGAAAAGTCGTAAACTAGTTGTAAAAGCCCTCTGCAGCTAGATGTCTCAGCCCTATGGGCCTTGCTGCTGTCTTTAGCCTCATTTTGTTGTTGTTGTTGTTTGGTACTGTTTTTCCCACCTTCTGTCTCCCTAGCAGAATCTACTCTCTGCACATGGCTTTTGCTTTTCTGTATCTGGAATGTCCTCAGCTTGGTACTATTGTAAGGTGTTGGCATCTTTAAGAGGTGTGAGGTTAAGGAAAGGTCACTTGAGGACAAAGCCCACCAGGGGATAATGGGATATCAATCTCTTCCTCTCTCCTTTTGTTTCCCAGCTGCAATAGAACAGGCCATTTCTTCCAAGATGCTCCTGCCACGATGCTCAGTCTCAACACAGGCACTAAGTGACAAGGCCAAAATGAATCTTTTGTCTTTAGAAGTTGATTATTTTTGTCACCGGAACAGAAACCTGACTAGCACAGTTATTCATTCTCTTTCATTCCATAGAAAGGCTCAAATTAATAAATTAGTTTTGCAAAGTAATGATGCATGATGGTCCGATATGCTACCTTCCCAAAGGGCTTTAGTTTCCATGGATGTTTTGTAATTGTTTCCCACTTCTCATGGTCTCTACCAGCCCCTGGCCATAAGCATAGACACTTTCTGCATGCTTTAAATTTAAACCCATATGATATTTGGAATATTTGTTGCTGTTCACATTCACTTCAGTACATATTCAGTTTTTACTGACAGTGGTCTGCATGGAAGCATGAAAGGTGAAATATGTTACAGACCTGCAAAGAAGGTCTGTCCACATAGGACCCTGAGAAATAGCTGACTAATCCTTTAACTCTTCTAGTTCCTCCTTCTCTCTTTCATTGTGAGGAATAGAATGGTCATAAAATAATCTCTTACAAGGCAAAGTGATGATGACCTTTCCCAGATTCACCTCAGGTGTTCTTTCATTTCCCATGGGTGCACACAACACAGATTACAGTTTCCCCCACCCCCTGCCAGTGTCTAATTTCCTTGTGACAATTTCCCAGTACATACCAGATGCTTGACAAATATCTGCTCAATACACAGATATAGAAATTGGTAATGGTGCATCAATACTTGGAGGCCTAGTGGACAGTGATGACCAGATAAGACCTTGAGCCTTGTTAATATTTCCCAGACTGACTGGTCTTGTTCCTCTCTTTGGGTCTCTGCCTTTGTTCTCTGTACTGCCTCAATTCCCTCCCCTCAGCCCTTGGCTTGACCAGTTCTCTCCTATTATTCCAGTGTTCATTCTGCCATCTCTTGACCCTCATCTCTCTGTACCCTTCATTTAATATCATTCCTTATCTCTTCTTCCCTCTATGAGGGAGAGCTAGAGCTGACTTAACCTACTTGTTTTTTTTTCCCCTTAGATACTTATCATTTTCCACTTAACATATATTAGCATGTTATTATAGTATACATTCTATTATTATATAATATTATTATGTGCATTGACTTATTTGTGTCTGCCCTCCCTTCCCTTGCCTCCATCTAAGCTTAAGCTTTTCAAGGAAAGAGGTCTTTCCCTCTATGTATCTCATACATACAGATCTTTGCAGAGATTTGCCTCAGTTATCTAGGATTATTTCTGGCCCAGAAGAAGAATTCTAAATATTTGTTGAAGGGATGAACGGTTATTTCACGAGTTTGGGATTCATGGATGAGATGGATGAGCTTTCTGGGGATCCTGAGGGAGCTTGGAAATAAACTCTTTCTTCGCCAAGCTCCAGATGAATAGGCAGCCCTGCTAAGGACCTAGCTTAGGTGGACCAGACTAGCACCAAGACATGTTGAGTTCATCAAGGTGAATACCTTCATGTCTATAGATATGTATCATTTGTTATAGAGAAAAGGAATAAAATAGAATAGTGGGGCATGAGGGCAGAGATTGCCTTACTATGTGTTCCTTGCACTTGAAGAATGTGATTATAAGGATATAACCATGCTTTAAACATCTAGGAGTCTGAGAGGACTTGTTCAAAAAAACAATGCGGGAGATTTTGGAAGACTACAGCTTTCATCGTGTATGAGAAGCTTCCATACAGTAGGTTTGTGTGTGTGTGTGTGTGTGTGTGTGTAATGCAATGTGGTATTTCTTACCTGCTGTCTTCAGGGCCACGTGCTCTCTTCCTACATCCTACCTGTCCTCTCCCTTCCCCTATTTTATAATATGACAATCTTTTCTTATAAGCTTGGCTTTTGAGAAGTGATGCCCCCTCACAGCAGAAATAATTTGCATTCCTTGATAATAATTTGATTCCTTTGAAGGAATCTCAACACTCCTCTGCCCAGAACACAATATTGGAGCCATTCTCTTTTGCCCTTGCTTTTCTCTGAGACTTTTTTACTAATATCAGCCTTCGACTTTTTTTGTGGTTGCAGATGTGAGGGGTGGGGAAGGGTGGATGAAGAGACTTTAAAAGCTTATTACCCCAATTGTTGAAAGGATGGATGATGAATCTGTGGGGATGAGATAAAGGATTGATAATCATAGTACCTTGGGGAGAGGATTTCCTTTTCCATTTTAAGAGACTGAAGTCAAATGTGAACAATACAATATTGGCTATGACAGGGCCGGGCTGACATGGCTGGTGGCTGTGCGCTTGTGTGGGCCAGGTGAAACTAATCAAGTCAGCTGGAGGCCCCAGCGGCAGACACTGTAGGAACAATGTGGCTGTCATGTTTGGATCCTGGTTAAAACCTTAGTTAAGATGCTCCAAGAATCTAAGAGTCTAGGGAGGCCCCTCATGGTGCAGAGCAGACAAAAGCGCTCTGCCTGTTCAGGGAACAATCTGTTAGAGCAATTCAGGTGAGGATGGCAGCCCAGGAGTCCTGCTGGTTCACAAAACAAAGCCCTTGCCATTAGCTTCTTTCTGGCGGTGCCTGGTGAGAGAAGACAGTCAAGGGCAACTTGGTTTTATAGGCAAGATTGCTCTGGAATAATGCCTGTGACAGTCTAAGGGGGTATACAAACTCAACGGCTGGAAAGATCTACACTCGGCCTCTTACTTGTTGGCCATAAAAGACACTCAAATATGGATATGAATCATTTTCTTGTCCCTGTACCAAAAATTTATGCATTAAAGATGTCACTCTCAAAAGTAGCAGTCAATTAAGTCTGTACTTAAATTTGATGTGTGTGCATCTGATCGCTTTCTTCTGTAGTGAGGAAATTTATCCATTGAGGTGATGATGATGATATAATGATCATGAAAAGGCCAATGCCATTGCCATCACCATCTTTTTACTTAATCATTCTCCTAGCATTGAGGACATGGTTGAGGTATTAAAAATAAATGCATAAAGCTGTTTCACTGGCTCACTTTTGAGACTATACATTGCCCTTCCTAGAGAAATGCAAACAGTAACTTTCTTCTATAAGAAAAGCCTTCCACAAAATTGGTTAAATACCTGTAGAAAACTAAAATTAGATCCTTATATATCACCCTGCACCAGAATCAACTCCAAGTGGATCAAAGACCTCAAAGTCAAAGCAGACAACCTGAAAACATTACAGAAAGGAATAGGAAAAACTCGGGCTCCTTGGCACAGGCTGGAATTTTCTTAATAAAGACCCAGAAACACATCAAAGAAATGTTGGACAAATGGGATTGCATAAAACTTCAGAACTTCTGCGTGGCAAAGGACATAGCTAGCAAGCTCAAGAGAGATCCCGCGGCGTGGGAGAAGATCTTCACTAGCTCTACAATGGACAAGGGTCTCATATACTTAGAACTCAAAAAATTAACTCCCCCCAAAACAAATCCTCAAAGAAATAACCGCCCTATTAACAAGTGGGCTAAAGACTTAAAGAGAGAGTTCTCTGAAGAAGAAATCAGAATGGCCAATAGACACATGAAGAAATACTCAAGTGCTCTGGTGATAAAAAGAAATGCAAATCAAACAACATTGAGATTCCACCTCATCCCAGTTAGAATGGCTATAATCAAGAAATCTAGTAACAACAGATGCTGGAGGGGATTTGGCCAAAAGGGAACCCTACTGCATTGTTTGTAGGAGTGTAAATTTGTTCAACCACTCTAGAAAGAAGTATGGAAGTTCTCAAAAGACTCCACATAGAGCTCCCCTATGACCAGCAATCCTACTTGTGGGCATTTACCCAAATGATCACAAGCAAGGCCATACTAAAGCTCGGGCATGTAGCTGTTTATCACAGCATTATTCACCATGGCTAAGATATGGAACCAACCCAGATGCCCCTCAGTAGATGAATGGATCAAGAATTTGTGGTATATACACACGATAGAATTCTATGCTTCCATCAGGAAGAATGACATTGCCTCATTTGTTAGGAAATGGAAAGACTTAGAAAAATAATATTAAATGAAGTAAGCCAGACCCAAAGAAATTTAGGTCCCATGGTTTCTCTCATTTGCAATAATTAGTATACATATAGGATAATTTTTTCAGATGAGCAGAAAAAGCTCAAAAGCTATGTTCAAATGACCATATAAAATCATGCTAAGTGAACCCCAACATATGGGACACAAGAGATCTTTCCTTGTTGTTGTAGTTTTAAATGTAAGATGTGATTTTTTTTTGTTTCCCTGGTATGTTCTTCCCTGTATGGTGTATCCCTTGTTGTCACTGCACTTGATTTTGACACCCTGCATCCTGTATATACATACAGGGGGAGGGAAATAACAAAATGCTGAAACAAGGACACAGCATGACCCATTGCAGCAATGATACCCACAAGACAGTACATTGGAAATGAACTTTACAACTTTGGGCAGGGGGTGGGATGGGGTGGGAGGAGTGAGGGAGGTGGAGGAGGGAAGGGATAGTGGGAGAACAACAAGGGAAGGGGTAACAATGCTCGACAAGTAATGTGCTCACTGCCTTACTCATGTAACTGTAACCACTCTGTACAGCATCTTTACAATAAAATAAAATTAAAACAAAAGGAAAAGCCTTTCAGGAATAACTGTCCTTCAACTAGTGAGGAAAACTTATCTAGTTAAACCTCATCATATTAATAATTTTAAAGCACACAATTCAGTGGGTTTTAGTACATTAACAATGTACAATCATTAACACAATCTACTTCTAGAACATTCATGATTCTGAAAGGAAATTCTGTATTCATTAAATATCCTATTTCAGTTCTCCTCAGAACCAAGTCATCACTAATCTGCTGTTTTGTCTCTATGGACTTACCATTGCTGGATATTTTATATAAAGGAAGACCTATATTATGTGGCCCTTTGCGTATGGCTCCTTTGACTTCTAGTAAATTGTTTTGAAAGTTCACTCGTGCTATAGTATTTATTATTAGTTCGTTCTTTGTGTGGCTGAATAGTAATTCATCGCTCTGTCACATGTTGTTTGCTATCTGTTCATGGATGGACACTGAGTTTTTTCTACTATTTTGGTTATTAAGAATAATACTGTTATAGAAACCCATGTGAGACTATTGCTTTGAATAAATGTCTTCAATTTTTTTGGGTCTTGGAATGCTTTTAAGTCTTGATTTTGCATCATTTGTTGGGGGAAATTGTTCAAGACTGGTTGTGACCATACCAGCAGCTTCTTTAATACTATATTTCACAAGATCAAGCAGAACTGTTGGGTTTGGGTGGGTGAATGTGGTTATTCAGAGTGAAATGGGAGTCAGACAGAGTAGCAGAGAGGAAGAGAACTCTGGAACCTCTGTGAATTAGGCCTAACATCTCACAACCTGCTATACTGGCAGCATTTGGTATGGTATCCACCTGCCTATGATTATTAGTATGACTGTCTACATGCATCTGTGTTTCCAGGACTGTGTTCCTTATCTACCCAGTTAATCATCATTTAGTGTTCAGTCAATTCTTCCTGTCTGAAAGGGTTAGGACCTTAATGTCCAATGCAGAAGATTTGGCTGCAGTAGCCCAGAGTCTGACTATGCTTCATTCATTCTCTTTTCTAAAGCCTAAGAAGACTCAACTTTATTTTTCCTAACATATAATAAAAAGAGTAATGCTAATCCTTACCTGTGAAATGCAGTTAATAGTAGGATTGATGTGAGGATTAAGTTAATCTGTTTATATTACTTAGAGCCTGGCTCTCCATTGCAGTCAACCGTTGTATCATTATGAGCACTCATTCAACACACAACAGCACAAGGGAGATTTTTAAAATGCAAAGTCAAACCATGTCATCTGCTTGGATAAAGCTTTCTACTTCCTTGAGCCAGGAAAGAATTATATGTACTCAAGCTCTGAGTGATTTGCCTTCTAACTTCACAAATGTATTTTGACTCTGCTTTTCTAGCATAGTCTTTCTAATCATGCTGGTTTTCTTCCTGAGAATAAATCAAACGTTTCTTTGGCACCAGGGCTGCTCTCCATCCACTGCCTTCACAGCAATTCTCAATGCTGTGTCCATGAGTAGGTGATCTCTCCCATTTGTGGAACTTGACTTCAAAATCACTTTCTCTTAAGATTGTCCTGTATTAATTTCTATTCCTACTCCTTTGTTTTGGCTATAGTTACATAGTAAAAAACTTGTAACCACAGTTATTTTATTTAATTACCCACTGATGGCTGTTTTGTCTGAGTTTCCGACTACCTTGAAGAGACTTGCTTATTCTACTCATTCTTGTGGTCTTAGTATTGTACATGGTGTTCAGATAATTATCATCTGTATTGATTTTATGTGTAATATTTATTAACTATTTGAAAATAAATATAATACTTAAGTAGTTTTCATCTCCACTGCTAGAAAATAGATTTAAATGAATGTTAAATAAGCTTTATTATTGTATTATCGTATCATAAAATGGGGTTTACCAAATTTTCTCTTTTTAATAAAAATGTAAAAGATTGACGAAATCCTTGGCATGGTTGCTCTGTCTTATTCCCAAAGGGTGAGACATGACAAATTCTGTCATTCCTTAGTTATGGTTATATTCAATGCATATATTGACTTTATAGTATCCATTTTATATAGTATATATTGAAAAAATATATGTTTATATATATATATATATGAAGAAGGAGAAAGAAAAAGACCAATTCTAAATAATAAACAAAGTCATACAGCAAAAATACCCTTTTTTAAATCAAGAATTCAAGATTTGGTTAAGTCATGCCAATGTTAAAATATAAGAATTACCTGAATTTGTTACTGAATAGTATTTATTCTAAAAACAATATTACATAAGGAGTTTCCATGGAAAATACTGATTCCCATACTTGATAGTTGTATTATTTTGGCTCTGACAAAGACAATGAATTAATATAAGTAAAAATTGGACATTGATCTCAAATATATATAATGCATATGTAACATTCATTATTTTTATATATAATACAATTTTAAGTAGAACTACAGTCAAAGGATATAGTTAAGAATACATAGGTCAACACTCTGTACTAGATATTTGTAGGCACTTGGCTTTCTACAATCATTCCCTGTTCCCTACCCCTTGCCTTTTGGCAGTGGAATCGCAATTTTCTTTGAGAATCACCCCCATAATTACTCTTCACCCATTTTCTCCCAGGCTGTGTAAGTACTATTCACCTGACCATGCAAGAATCATAGTCTACCAACAGCGAGGGTTGAAAGAATTAGCAAATTTTTCCTGTCTGCAACAGGAGAGTAAGTATTTCATCCATCCCTATAGAATACACACTTTCCATCTCAAATGCTCCATTCTGCCATTATTTCCTGAGTACAACAAACAAATGGGTTTTTACCAAATACCTTGGCTTTGTTAGAATTTAAAATGCAGTTTCATTTCCATTTTTATGTCTAAGTTAATTTTAAATTTAAACTTAAAATATAAATTCAGGAAATTTTCTTTGTACTATATATTGAAAACAAAAATACATATAAAAAGGAAAAAGGAAAAGACCAACTCCAAATAATGAACACAGTCATACAGCAAAAATACTCTTTATAGCAAGAATTTAAGATTTGGTTAAGTCATGCCACTGTCAAAATGTAATGACTTGAATTTGTTAATAAATGGCATTTATTTCTAAAAACAGTATTACATATGGAATTACCATGCTTCCCATACTTGCTATTTGTATTATTTTGGCTCTAACATAGAAAATGAGTCAGTATAAATGAAAATTCTACATGGATCTCAAGTGATATTTTAATAGCCTGGCTGCTGAATGAGAGCTAAAGAACACACATATCTTTGAGGATTTCTACACGTCCATTTGGCTGCTGAATGAGAGCTAAAGAACACACATATCTTTGAGGATTTCTACACGTCCATTTTAATAATATGAACCATACTATTTAGCCTCTACTAGGTTAAGGGGAAAGAGAGGTGCAAATGTACAAGAAAAAAATGACCTCTAGGCTCCAGCCTATGTATGTCAAAAATCTCTTGTTGGAGACAGGTTTTCAAATCTTCCTTTCTCAGTAAGCACTAAAAATAGCTTTGGTTCTCACAGAAGTCCCTGAAAATCACTCAGTTAATCACCCTGGAAGTCAACCCTCCCTACACAAGCACTACTTCAAATGTTTCCTTCTGCATACTGGGTCACTGAAACAGTTTTCTTTCTTACACACATATGCACAGGTGCGTGTGTGCTGATGCGTACGTGCCACATGGCTACCACAAAACTTTTGGAAGGAACTTTATGGTCCAAAGAGACCTTTTCTAATCTGTTACTCAAATTAGCCTTCAAAGGAAAAAAAACCCACAAAACTGTCTTTGTACCCTTAAGCCAAATTGCATTTGCAGGGATCTCTTGGCTTCCGTAGCTATTGTGACCCAGGGTTAGACTATTTTTATTTTTCCTTAAAATTAAAACAAAAACAGCAAGTCAGGTGTCAGTGGCTTGTGCCTGTAATCCTAGCTACTCAGCAGGCTAAGATAGGAGGATTGCAGTTCAATGCCAGCTCAGGCAGGAATGTTTATGAGGCTGTTATCACCAACAAACTACCAAAAGATGGGATGTGAAGCTGTTGCTCAATTGGTATAGTACCAGCCTTGAGTAAGAAAGCTAAAGGATAGCACCTAGATCCCAAGTGCAAGCCCAAGTACTGGCACAAAAACAAACAAAACAGCAACAGAAAAACACAAAACTTCTCTGCCTTATAGAGATGTAGCTTAATTTAACTTAGTTTATTTATAGTTTTGTGCTGGTGTTATGGCTTGAACTGAGGACCTAGACACTGTCCTTGAACTTTTTTGTTCAAGACTAGTGGTTTACCCCTTGGGCTGCAGTTCCAATTCCAGAATAGTAATTGTATGAAACCTTAAGAGTCACCGTATGAGATAAGTGATGATATTGTGCAAAGGGTAGAGATCCAGAAAGAAGAGCGTTGAGTAACAGTCTAAGTTTGCATGTATTACAGAGTAGAACCAGGATTCACATCACCCCAGTCTTAGGATTCATAGACTACACACTTAACCATTTTATGCTGGAAAATTGGTCCCTGTTATCTACTGCTCAAATTTTAGTGTCTCAAAATAACAGTATTATCTGTTTCATTTAATGGGTGACTGATTTCAGCTGATGATTCTTTCTCCAAGTCCCTCATGACACTGACATTAGATGCTTGTTGGGGATGTTAAACAACTAAATGTTCCACTGGAAGGGACATCCAACATGGCGGACTCAGGGCTGACAACAGTTGATGATGCCCATTGAGGCTGTCACCCTATACATAACCTCTCCAAGTGACCTGGGATTTGCATAGCACTGAGGCTGAATTTTGGCTGGAAGCATCCCAATACAATACTCCAGTATATCAGAGGAAAAGCCAAGGTTTCATATGACCTGGCCTTATGAATTCAGAGTATGACTTCTGTCACCTTTCATTAGTCAAAGAAGCACCTGGGACAGCCCTTGTGGAAGGGTAGAGGATTTGAATTCCATCCTCCAGAAAGAGCAATTGTTTCTATACACAGAGAAGGAAGCAGTGATAAATGCCATGTTGGCAGCTATCTCCCACTGCATCTTATTTCTTTCCCTAATTTACTCATACCTGGAACTGATTCTCAGTCACATAAGTGATGCTGGGTAAGGATGTAGGCCTTGCTGTTTCCTTGCATGTCCCGTAGGGGACAACTTAAGGGATCCTTTATACAAACCACAGACACAGTGATATTTGATTTGAGCAAGCCTGTTGCTCGTCTTTATTTGCTGGAGGCAAAGTAAGTTCACTATCATTCTGCTTCAAGAGGCAAGTAGGAAAATCCTGCAGAATCAACAGGAGCACTTCAAAGGAGCCTCTTAAGTTTCAGTCCACAGAGATCACTTTCTCCTTTAAGCCTGTGAAGGAAGTTTGTTGGGCATTGCCTAACTTGCTTTGATGTAAATTCCTTCCTCGGTTTCCTTTCTTACTTGATCCACATGTGAGCCAGGGGAGAGTGCATCTTTCTATATACTCTCACCATCAAACCAGAGTTACTTTAGATATCTGTCCTGGAGCGATGCCTCTAGCAGTGTGGATTCAGGATGGGATTTCAAATGTGCCCCCTAATCCAAAATGATTGAGCAAGGTAGTTGGCAAGTAAGTTGAAAAATTCAGTAAAAGCCATTAAGGGCACGCTGATACGTGCACTACATACCCATTTTAGTCTGACTTGTAATAATTACATAGCCAGATAACTTGAGGGGATGCGTGAGGTTGGAAGAGATGGAAGAGAACAATGGAAGGGGTTACATGGATCAAGATGCATTATACTCACAAATTGACACGTTGAATTGAAACCCCTTTGTATAACTACTTTAAGGCTTAAAAAACATTAAATGTAGATTTGTTTGCCATTTTTTAAGTGTCGGGCCAAGGGCTTTTCGTGGATTAAGAGTTCATAAATTGAAGACTGAAGTTGTTGTTCTTGCATAAACCACATTTATTATGCACCGATGTTGATGATTAGTTTTGATTTACTCTTAAAATGACTGCCATGTGAATTCAGAGAAATAATACAAAATACTTCCATTTGCTTAAAAAAATGATCTTGCCCACCTGCAAAATGATGTTTCTCTATTCTCCAATCTTCCCAGAGAATTGAACATTTTTCTTCTCCAGAATGTATTTTATTAACTTACACAAGTGAATAAAACGTATGTATTTCTTTTTTGACTTTTAAAATATTTTTATCTTCTTTAAATAGGAGTTAACCACTCAATAAAGCAGTTTATGACTACAGTGAGTCTTGATCAATGTCACACCTTTCAACATTCTCACTCACCCTCCTCCCCCAACTGACCCCTTCACTCATTTATCTTTACTTTTAGGATATGTATTAACTCATTTTGCCATTTACCAAAGCAGTTTTTTGTATATAGTACATCATATTTAGGTCATCATTTCAACATTTCCACTCCTCTTGACTTACCCCTTGCCTTATTTTTTCTCAGTTCTCTAGTATATACAATAAATTCTTTTTTTTTTAAAATTGGTTGTGGGGGCTGAACTCTGGGCCTGGGTGATGGCCTTCAGCTCTCTAGCGCTCTACCACTTGAGCCACAGCATCACTTCTGGATTTTTTTCTGCTTATGTGGTGCTGAGGAATTGAACCTAGGGCCCTAAGCATGCAAGGCAAGCGCTCTACCACTGAGCCACCTTCTGCAGTCTCCCCCTTACCCTTCTTTTATTCCTAACCTTCTTCCCTTAGCCTTATCTCCTCCAGCAACACTGTTTGCAAGTATTCATTTTCTGAAACTTATTTTGTTGGGTGTTGACTAGCAGTTGCTACAGGCAGGACACCCTTGTGACTACTGTCTCTTGTTAAGTACATAAGTCAATTGGTGAGAGCTAGTTTACACAGGCAATCTAGAAAGTAGCCTGTCAGCTAGGAGTCTTGATGCTGCATCTCCCTGACAATTTTAAAGAGGTCAAGGAATGCAGAACATCAGTTAATCTCCAGGGCTTGTTGGAGGTCAGATAAAGAGCTTCATAATAGTCAATATTTATGTACAATTGGAACTAGGAAAATGGTGGGGATGGGTAGGTTTGGGAGATACGGGGGATAATTATAAAAAGGGAAGACATTGATCCAGATGCATCACACTCATCAACTGATATGAAACCCCTCTGAACAACAATTTAAAGATAATTTTAAAAAAATTAAAAAGAGAGCTGCTGTTGTTTCTTTGCCCCTTTTCATTCTAGTTGGTGGTTAATCAAATTGAAAACTATAATGTCCACATCCCAGAGGAACTGAGACTCTCAGTATGATTCCTTCTGCAAAGTCCTATGGAATCCGAGCTCAATTTAAATATAAAATGATCATGTTTAAAAACAGGTGCCATGTGCCAGAGACACTGTTCTCGCTGCTTTACATGTTTTATCTAATTTTACCCTTATAACAAAGGGTTGTCTTAGGCTGCTTATGCAAGATGGTAGAGTCTTATAAAGAAGCTTAGTTTTCTTATAAGGATAAATAAATCCAAAAGTAATCATCCCATAAAAAATACAAAAAAGGAATCATCCCAGGGATTGTGAAGGGCCATTAGGATCTCACTGATCAGGTCTAACTGCTACTTATAGGATACGGCACAATCTAAGATGACCCAAAGCTTTCTTCCGTTTTCTGGCAGCAAATGATGGAAGAGATTAAAGTTCTCTAAGAGCTACCTATAGGTCTAGAACTCACAAGCCTCACCTCTCTGAGGGAGATAGGAATGTATCAGTGCAATTTGATACTTGATGTAACCTTTGGGGTTTCCATGGAGGAAGAAGAGGAAAATGATATCGCACATCTCCTAGCAGACTAAGAGCCAGACTTCTCTTTCTTATCTCTCTTGAGAAAGGAGGAGCAGAAGCTATCAAAGTGAAGATCCTGATCACCATAGTAAGTGACAGGTCTGAAAACGTATACCAGATCTGATGTTATACATTGTGGTCCATAGATTCCAGATGCTTCCCCACTTTGTATATGAAGCTCAGGGAATGATGCTCAGCACAGGAAAATACCAGATACTTATAAAAACAATGTTTCACTATTCTGAAGATTGTGTTCATACTTGCCAATCACTCAGTATCAACATTGGCCTGATACTCAAAATCACAAAGGCTCTTTTCTTTTAAATAGAAATGAAACAGATTCCTTCTCCTGCCTCTTTAGGATGCCTTCTATTTATTATGAAAGAAAAACAGGAAAATAACATATGTTGATGTATATGTAGAGAAATTGGAATCATTGCACACTATTTGTGGGAAAATAAAATGGTACAGGTGCTAGACAATCCTTGAAACATTTAAAAAGACAATTACTGTATGATCCAGAAATTCAATGTATGGGAACATTCTCATAAGAATTAACAAAAGACTTAAAGAGGCATTCATACACATATTCATTACATCATTACAACATTATTTATGGTAGTCAAAAGGTTGTAACAACTCATGTGTCTCTCCAGAGATGAGTAAGTAAACAACATATATTACACACACACACACACACACACACACACAATGAAACTTTAGCCATCCCCTAAAAATGAAAATTCTTGCACAATGCTATATGAATAACACTTGAACACATCAGACACAGAGGCATAGCTACTTCACAATTTTTCTTGCATTTGGTTATGTGCAGTAGTCAAATTCATTGAAATGAAAGGAGCTGGGTAGAAAGAGTAGGAGAAGGAGTTGTTAATTACTGTACAGATTTTTTTTTGCAGCATGAGAAGAGTCCTAGAGATTGCACAAAAGATACAAATGTACTTAACACAATGTAGTAAGCCTCACACGAGAAAATGGTTAAGATGGTAAATGTTATGTGTCTTTTGTTACAGTTAAAAATATCAAAAATAGTCTGGAAGGTGGCTCAGTGGTAGAGTGCTTGCTTTGCATGCATGAGGCCCTGGGTTTGATTCCTCAGCACCACATAAGCAGAAAAAGCTGGAAGTGGTGCTGTGGTTCAAGTGGTAGAGCCTTGAGCTGAAGAGCTGAGGGACAGCACCCAGGCCCAGAGTTCAGGTCCCACAACTGACCAAATATATATATATATATAAAATAATCTGATTTTTATTATATTTGTCATAATATGATTCCACATTTTCAATATGATTTCATTTGCTTAGATATTTAGGATGTCAAGAAATCTATTATTTTTAAAAGCTCTTTTAACTCATGCCTGTGATCAGGCTAATACAAGTACCTTTCACAAGGTTTAATCAGAGGTTTTCTCGTTTAATACTGAGCTCATAGACACCTTGTCATGTCTTCCCACAATGGTTTTATTTCTTTTTTAAGTCAGAAAGAAAAAAAAAGGCAAATGTTGCATATCCTTGATATTCTGTTCTTTTCTACAAAATAAATATGAAAACATCACAAGGAAACTATCATTTGAACTCCAAAGTTATTATCTTAAACCTTCAGGATTAAAAACACATCCATAAATCAAGACAAGTATGAAAGACTCCCCTAAAACAACAGAGAACTTGAGCAAACACTCTTACTGATTCATTCATTGGTGGCTTCTTTCATTCATGGAGAGATCAGATAAATTCAGAGAAAGGAGGGATGCAGGCTGTCAGAGAAGCCGCTCACTCAGTAATTCTCTCTGTAGTCTGGCCTCCTTGGGCTTTGCTGCTCTATCTTAGAAAAGAAAGCTTCTGTAACAGAGAAGTCTCCACTGAGTATTCTAGAAAAAGGTTGATGCAAGAAAAAATCACTGGTTGAAACAGAAAGAGGCTGGAAAGAAGCAACGTGTCTTCATGTATCGAGGCTGATTTACAATAGGAAAGTTAGCTTTAAGAAAACTACTGAATTTTTTTAGCTATTATAACTAGGGATTCACATGAAATCAGTCTCTATATGAAGTTGTAATGTATAAAACAGCAAACATCCCCTCTAACATCTGTTATTTTTTGGTGCGTGTTTTTACTTTTCCATGTTGTGCCCATGATAGATGAGTATAGCATGGCTTGTACATGGGCTACATAAATAAATGTACACAAACTGAGGGTATGGCTTCTAATTTTGTTTTTCTCATAATTAAAATGGTTTGATGTACACTAGATCTTCTTGGACTCCAGTAGGTTTCAGAATAACCTGGAAAGATTGTTGAAATGTACCTTTCTGGACCCACACCAGAGACTATTAAAGTGGGCTATTAAAGTGGGCTTTCCAAAGCGCAATTTTAACAATTTCCAGCATAATGCTGATGTTGCTCACCCCAAAGCCGCATTCTGAGTATCACTGTTCTGAGAACTGTAGTTTTAGTCTTATACTCTGAAACATCAGATATGTGTCAATAACTGATGAATTAGAAACTAAAGGGAAGATAGCTTAAAATGTTTTAAATTCAACAATAGGAACCTCACATGATAACATAATACACATTTTAAAGAAAAAAGTTATATTTTCTAAAAATATTAGTAAGGAAAGAACTTACAGGTCCTTTTAATAAGTGGCTTAGTACAAAGAAACTGGACTTTCATATCTACGTTGTTGTGATATGTTGTACTGCTTAAAATATATAATAGAAATAAGTTCTACTATACATGTACACATATACATGTGGTATGAAAATAATTATATAATTATATTATACTATTATACTAGCTTTTGAAGAAAACAGTGGCTTCTTGGTATTGAAATCTCAGAAGGAAGAAATGGACGATTTCCTAGCAAATATCAACATGGCGAAACTAAACCATGATGAGTTAAACCAACTTAAACAGACCCATGTCAAGCATCGAAATAGAAACAGCAATAAGAGACCTCCCAGCTAAGAAAAGTCCAGGACTGGATGGATTTAAAGCAGAATTCTACAAGGCCTTCAAAGCAGAACTCACACCAATACTCCAACTCTTCAATGAAATTGAAAGAGCAAGTTCACTACTGAACTCTTTCTATGAAGCCATCCAAACCCTCATCCCAAAACCAGGCAGGGACTCATCAAAGAAAGAGAACTATAGACCCATTTTTTGATGAACATTGATGCAAAACTTCTCAACAAAATTTTGGCCAATCGACTTCAACAATTCATCCAAAAAATAATATACTATGATCAAACAGGATTCATTTCAGGGATGCAAAGCTGGTTCAATATATACAAATTAATTAATATAATTCATCACATCAACAAGAGCAAGGATAAGAACCACATGTTTATCTCAATAGATGCAGAAAAAGCATTTGACAAGATCCAACACCCCTTTATGATGAAGGTTCGGGAAAAATTAGGAATCCATGGAACATTCCTCAATACAAAAAGACTGTATATGACAAATCTACAGCCAGAATTATACTTAATGGGGAAAAAACTAAAGCCATTTCCTCTAAATTCAGGCATGAGACAAGGATGTCCACTCTCTCCACTTCTCTTCAATTTAGTATTAGAATGCCTAGCTACAGCAATAAGATAGGTACAGCAATAAGACAAGATGCAAACATAAAGGGGATCCAAATAGGGAAAGATGAAGTAAAACTCTCCCTCTTTGCAGATAACATGATATTGTATTTAAAGAATCCCATGGACTCCACTCTCAAATTACTAGAGCTGAATCAAAACTTTGGCAAAATAGCAGGGTATAAAATTAACCCTCATGGGGCTGGGAAGGTGGCTCACTGGTAGAGGGCTTGCCTTGCATGCATGAGGCCCTGGGTTCGATTCCCCAGCACCACATAAGCATAAAGAGAAAAAGCCAGAAATGGCGCTGTGGTTCAAGTGGTAGAGCGCTAGCCTTGAGCTGAAGAGCCGAGGGGCAGCACCCAGTCCCAGAGTTCAGGCCCCATGACTGGACCCTCCCCCCACCAAAAAAAATTAACCCTCAAAAATCACTGGCTTTTCTGTATGCCAACAATGAGAAGAGCCCAGCTGAAATCAGGAAAGCAACTCCCTTTGTAATAGCCTCACAAAAAATAAAATACCTAGGAATTAACTGAAGAAGTGAAGGACCTCTATGATGAAAACTTTAAAAACCTGAAAAAGGAAATCAAAGCAGAATTTAGGAAGTGGAAAAACTTCCCATGCTCCTAGATCAGAAGGATCAACATCATGAAAATGGCAAAACTTACCAAGGCTATCTACAAATTCAATGTGATACCTATCAATATTCCCACTTCATTCTTCAAGGAAATAGAAGAAGCAATCCAAAAATTCATATGGAACAATAAAAGACCCCAAATAGCAAAAACGATCCTTAACAGAAAGAATAGTGCTGGAGGAATATCAATACCAAATTTCAAACTCTATTACAAAGCCATAGTAATCAAAACAGCTCGGTACTGGCACAAGAACAGACCTCAGGACCAATGGAATAGAATTGAAAACCCGAAATGAACCCACAGAACTATAGCCACCTAATTTTTGATAAGGGAGCTAAAAAATAGAATGGAAGAAAGACAGCCTCTTCAGTTGCTGGCAAAATTGGTTAATCACCTGTAGGAAACTAAAGCTAGAACCTTATGTATCAGCGTGCACCAGAATTAACTCCAAATGGATCAAAGACCTCAGGGTCAAAGCAGACACCCTGAAAACATGACAGATGGAATAGGAGAACCACTAGGTCTCCTTAGCACAGGCTGAAATTTTCTCAATAGAGACCCAGAATCACTACAAATCAAAGAAAGGTTGGACAAATGGGACTGCATAAAGTTGCAGAGCTTCTGCAGGGCAAATGACATAGCTAGCAAGATCAATTGAAATCCCACAGATGGGGAGAAGATCTTCACTTGCCATACAATGGATAAGGGTCTCATATCTAAAATATACTTGGAACTCAGAAAGTTAAATCCCCCAACAAAAGGTAAACAGTTTCTTAAAGTCAATTAATAAATGTAGCTCTGAAATCAAATCAATGAAATTTTCATAGTCAGTTACCTGAAAGTTCTTTCATCTTGTGTTTTGAAAGATCCTTGTGAGATTATAATATGAATTGGTCATTGGAGAACATTGGTTCACAGAGTTAGAGAGACTTTTGAAATGCTTACATATTTTTATGGATAATATATAAACAGCAGTATCTTTAAAAGTAACATTACCAATCATACCAGGAAAGACTTCAGATATTGAAAATCTGTCAAGTTAAAGTTTTCTAAAATTCTAATTTTTCACTTGAAAGCATGAGCTATATCATTGCCAATAAATACAATCACTTATTTTCCTTGGAAGTGACATTCTTATTTCTCCTTTCTTTACTTTTCTTTTTGTTTGGGAAAAATTCAGATAGCAAATCTAAATAATTATAGTTTTGTCGATTTTTCATTAGAGTGAAAATGGTATTTCATAAGAAGAGGCAGCTAGTTCAGCTTTCTATTTCAGCAATCTCTCTCTATATATAATACACATACACACATTAATATTGTTATATGGAATATTTGTGGGCTGAAGGGTCTAGATTAAATAAAATTAATATTGCTTTACCACTTTATCAATTGTATAATCAGTAAAATGGGCATTGTTTTGTTTTGCTAGGAACAGATAAAGTAGTACTTGGCATACCTGTCCTCAGCCTTGATTCCCACCCCCCCATGACAATTCTAATCATTAATGTTTCAAAATTATGAGTGTAAATATCAACACAATAGGAAAATAATTTACTTTTTAAAAAATATTTGTGAACACCCACAAGACTGTTAGAAGGCCATATAACATGTAAGGAACTACCATTCCAGCGGGCAATAAAGAGTACTCATTAAAAAACTGAATTCCAGGGCTGGGAAGGTGGCTCAGTGGTAGAGCACTTGCCTTACATGCATGAGGCCCTGGGTCTGATTCTTCAGCACCACATAAGCAGAAAAAGCTGGAAGTGGCGCTGTTGCTCAAATGGCAGAGCGCTATCCTTGAGTTGAAGAGCTGAGTCACAGCACACAGGCCTAGAGTTCAGTCCTCATGACTGACCAAAAAAAACAACAAAAAAAACCAAATTGAATTGCAAATATGTTTATCAGGACCAGTGGTGAACTTGGATTTGAACTTATGTTCAAGTAAGAATCCAGAGTTTTGTGCTTAGCCCAAGAACTGGCTCCCATGCACCATGCTAGTCAGTACTGAACTATGGTTCTATCCACTTCTACTGGTCACTCTGATTCCTGATGATGTATGGCATCTGCAAAGAGGGACCCTAGTCTACTTCTCCAGACCTGGGGCTGTCAATCACAGAGATGCCACTCTTGATGAAAACCATCAAATGCACACCAATGAAAAGAATAAGCAGAAACATCCGCAAGAACACAACAATCAATGTTTCTATAACATTCATTTATATTTGATCATAAAACCTGTTTTTCTTTTCTTTTCCTTTCCTTTTCTTTTTTGGTAAGGAAAACAATTTGAAACTGATAGAAATTTCAACATTTACAGAAACAAACACATACTTCCACTTTACCAATGTCAGGATTAGTGAATCCCATAACAAACCATAATTAACTAGCTGCAAAAAAATTAAAAGACCATGGACATATTTTTTTTACTTTTGTTAAAGCTAGATATCTTAAATAAGGAAAAGAAATTCACAGTATGTGCTAAATAAATAAAAGATTTTGCTGCTTTGGGACTTTAATTAGAATCACCTGAACTTTGCCATAGAGTACCATCAAGTTTCCCCAAACCTTTCCTGACAATAGAATATTTGGGATTTAGGTCACATTTCTGGGCAATTGACATTCTCTCATATTTGCAATTAAATTCTGAAGTTTTCAAACACATTCTGACCTACTGTAACATTTCCATCTTTTTATAAGTTTGAGAATGACCTTCCTTGGGTTAATTGGATCCCAAAGGGTCTTCATTTTCTGATATTTTATTTCATTTTTGTCCTTGGTTTACTGTCAAAACTTAATGGAGCTAAGACATCATAATAAACTCATATTTAGCTTTAAATAAATTTAAGAAAATTAACATGCCAACAACAACATTGGGCAATACCACAATGGCTCAGAAATGCTATGGAAAGTACTAAGTGCGAGAACAGGACACCAGGCATTTAAGATGAGAAACTACTCATTCATTCGTCCAAATGCCCATGAGTTATAGCATCTAGGTAACCAGCTCAATGGTTATGTTGTTATAATGATTGCTACTGCTGACAACATCAAACAAGAGTTCTTTTCCCTGACTGAAATGGCATTCATGTTCAGTGCTTTGCTAGGTGTATGCATTGGATTAATATAACACATAAGTCTAACAACTACATAACAACTAGGTTATGACAAGGTTGAGTTATGCACACCTTTCAAAAGAAGAAACCTGAGGGTGAGAGATAGATGAAGAAACTTTCTACAGATCACCAAGCTAGGACAAAGGAAGTTGGACTGAATCTAAACCTATTTCATCTCAAGTTCCAGATTTGCTGGAATTGCACACGTGGTACAGATTAAGGGCTGTGATGGACTTGCTCAGGACCTCGGCAGATGTCATGACCGTGTATAAACCTCGCTTTGTTTCAGATACAGCAAACACTCAGATGTATGAAGACCTTCAGGTGACATACCACACCTAATAAGATTGCAAACCCAAAGATCTGAAATCATGGAAAAAAGCAAACAAAACTGGCACCATGTTCTCTGCTCTGATGTGGACACAACTAAGCCAAAAAAAAAAAATCCCATGGACCAAGCTCTTCTTTCATGAGCTAGTAATTATTGAGGCAGCTGCAATCTCTTTTCATAAAAACCTATCATGGAAGGAAAAGTCTCCGTTTTACCAATCTTGTGTGAAATAGTGGTTAAACTTTTCAAAGTAGTAGTGCCTGAGATGAAGTTGGAGGACTCATTTTCTATGTAGCCTCTCCCTTACAACAAAATGTACACATTAGTATTTAAAGTTTCTAAGAAATTAGGGTTCCAGGTGTCTCTCTGTAAACTACTTTCAGGCAAGTAGTCAGCAGGGGAGACCTGAACTATTGACTGGTAGGAATATCTAGACATCTAAATTTAATTGACTTGGTTTTGTGTTTTTTTTTTAAAAATTAGGGATATAGAAAGTCTATTATAGGAACTGTGGTTTCCTTGCATTTACTGGAATGTCAAGAGAAAGAGAAACATTAAAATATCTTAGATACTTCCTAATAAAATAGAGAAGCTCTTTTTAATTGTGAAAATACCGTACAGAGGGGTTAAAATTACGTGGGCAAGATAATGAGTACATTTCTTATCAAGCATTGTTGTCTCCTCCTTTGTTTCCCCTTCCCATCCCTTCCCATCTCCCCTTCTCTGTACCCCGCCCCCCACCCGCCAAAGTTATAAAGTTCATTTTTTGACATAATGACTTATACACCTCATTGTTGCAATGGGTCCACCTGTATCCCTATTTAAATGATTTGTTTTTTCCCTTCCCCTCCACAAATTATACCAACATCAAATACAATGAAAACAGGGATTATACTGTGGGGGAGGGACATACAAAGCAACAAAGAAATCATCTTATAAATATGTTAGAAACAATCGCAAGAAATAAAAAAAACATTTGAATACTTATCTTGGGAATCATTTCACCTAACATTAACTTATCTGACCTTTTCTGCTTGTCTCAGACATATACTAGTTATTGAAAATAAGGGAAACCATGGGACCTATATTTCTTTGGGCCTGGCTTACTTCACTTAATAGAATTTTTTCCAAGTCTTTCCATTTCCTAACAAATGGGGCAATGTCATTCTTTCTGATGGAGGAATTCCATTGTGTATAGATACCACATTTTCTTGATCCAAGCATCTACTGAGGGGCATCTGGGGTTGGTTCCATATCTTAGCTATAATAAATAATGCTGTAATAAACATGGTTGTGCTGGTAGCTTTAGTATGGTCTTGTTTGTTATCATTTGGGTAAATGCCCAAAAGTGGGATTGCTGGATCATAGGGAAGCTCTATGTGGAGTCTTTTGAGAAACCTCCATACTACTTTTTAAAGTGTTTGAACAAGTTTACACTCCCACCAACAATGCAGTAGGGTTTCCTTCTGTCCACATGCCCTCTAGCATCTCTTGTTATTAGAGTTTTTGATTATAGCCATTCTAACTGAGGTGAGGTGGTAAGAAAGTGGCAAAACCTCCCATGCTCCTGGATTGGAATGATCAACATCGTGAAAATGTCAATACTTCCCAAGGCTATCTACAAATTCAATGCGATACCTATCAATATTCCAACCTCATTTTCAAGGAAATAGAAGAGGCAATCCAAAAATTCATATGGAACAATAAAAGACCCTGAATAGCAAAAACGATCCTTAACAGAAAGAACAGTGCTGGAGGAATATCAGTACCAAATTTCAAACTCTACTACAAAGCTATAGTAATCAAAACAGCTTAGTACTGGCACAAGAACAGACCTCAGGACCAATGGCATAGAATTGAAAACCCAGAAATGAACCTACAAACCTATAATCATCTAATCTTCAATAAGGGAGCTAAAAAATAGAATGGAAGAAAAGATAGCCTCTTCAGGAAATGGCACTGGCAAAATTAGTTAATCACTTGTAGAAAACTAAAGTTAGATCCTTATATATCA
>NW_012267228.1:15219247-15225006 GCF_000151885.1 Dipodomys ordii
ATGGGCAAGATAATGAGTACATTTCTTATCAAGCATTGTAGCCTCCTCCTTTGTTTCCCCTTCCCATCCCTTCCCATCCTCCCCCCGCCCCCTCAACCCTCTCCACCCCCCACCAATGTTGTAAATTCATTTTTGACATAACAACTTGTACTAAGTCTACTGTCTAACATAAGAACCATGACACATGTGTATCTTTGAAACCTTCAAAAAGCAGCTAGTTCTAATCAGCTTTACTTTAAGTCTATAACACATAAACACACAAAGAGATTTTTAATCACTTAGTACAAAGAAAAACAAATGTAAAATATCTCATTAATAAACTAATTATATTACATTTTTAAATGACAATATAATATATTGGTTGCATTTGAATCAAAGAAAATGTTATAGAAATTAATGGTACCTGTAACTTCTATTTTTTTTTGTTTTTTGTCGGCCGTAGGGCTTGAACTCTTGGCTTGGGCACTGTTTCTGTGCTCTTCAGCTCAAAAAGAGTACTGCTTGAGCCACAGCACCACTTCCTGTTTTCTAGTGGTTTATTGGAGATAAGAGACTCATGGACTCTCCTACCCGGGCTGGCTTACAACCGCGATCCTCAGACCTCAGCCTCCTGAGTAGCTAGGATTACAGGCGTGAGCCACCAGTGCCCAGAAACTTCTATGTTTTTTAATTTAAATTTTCTTTGCTTTTTTTGAGGCTCAAATTGTATGTTTATTTTTCAGTTATGAAAATTAATAAAACCAAGATCAATTCACTGGCAAATTCAGAGTCTGTCTGGGTCAGATTTGCTTTTAATCTTCTTCCCCCTTGGAGTTCCCTTTTTAAATTGTTATTGTAAAGGTGATGTACAGAGGGGTTGTAAATACATAAGTCAGATAATGAGTACATCTCTTTTTGTACAGTGTCACCCTTCCCTCGCTTTCTCTTCATTTCTCCCTCCTGACCCCCCCTACAAGTTGTATAGTTCCTTTTCAATATAGACAGTGCAAAGGGTTACAATTTAACATTTCCATCTAAGTGTCCAGTGCTTCTTATCAGAGTTATCCCTTCCAACATTTCCATCATTCCACCTGTCCCTTCTCCCAAGACTCAATTCACGTCTTCCCCTTGGAGTATTCTGGTTGTATTTGTCCCTGGTTCCCTTTTTCATTCATCCATTCCTTTTCCAAAACCTCCCCTGCACTGTTCAATCTCATTTTAGCTTCCTAATAATTCATGTTGTCCAACTGTCTGTTAATTGGTTCAGAAAGTTTACTTCATGGAGTTTCACTACTTGCATGTACTATATTATACTCCAGTGAACTAAATCCTATATGTAAGCATATATCTTTGTGCATGTTTACATGGAAAGTTGTACTTTGGGTTTAAGGGCATTTATCTAAAAGATTACATGACAGGATACAATATAGGCACCTACATGCTCACGTACATCACAGCACAATTCATGCCAAATTATGAAAACATATATTGCATATATACATCTATTATATATACACATGTATTAGGCATATTTATATGGTATAGATATATTTACATAAATACATTCAATTTACAAACATATTTATTTACACATACTTACACATATGCATATATGTTTATCTGTACATACAAATACACAGATATATTTACATATATGTATATATGTAACATATGCATGCATATATATAATATATACATTTATGATAACTATATGCATATATGTGTGCATATATAATATATATACACAAATAATACATATAGACATGGGGGTTTATATAATTGATATAATACACATACACCTGTAATATATAATACATATACACTCACATATATGTATGTATATATACATATACATATATGTATGTATATATACATATACACTCACATATATGTATGTATATATACATATACATATATATGTATGTATATATACATATATATGTATATATATAAAATTCTTGAAATCCTTTCATGGTTTCTAGGCAAAGGGTCCAAGCTTCATTCCAAAGCCAATAGAACCCTAAATGGCCTGGTTCCTCTCTTCCTCTGGTGCCCCTCTAGAAACTCTATACCCCAGGGCTCCTGTCCAATTGCTAGATTTTTAGGCACATGAAAGGCATTGTCCTCTTAAAGTCTTAGTTTTTTCTGTTTCCTCTGCTCAGAAGGATTCTTTGGTAGATATTCACCTGCCTCAAAGATTCAGCGAGGTTTTCTTCCCAAGCAACTCTTGATCTCCTCAAACCATACCTAGTTACCATTCTGCTTAACAATCAGCAGTCTCTGACCTGGCCCCGCTGTCCCTTTGCTTTCTGCTTGCTCCTCCATTCCCATACACTCCACCTGGGGACAACAGCAGGGGAACAGATGAGCTGAACACAGCTTCACAATCAGAGGCTCCAACTGAGCCCATGATAAGAGCTCAGCAAATATTTACTGCATGGATCAATGGACAAGATGTAAACAGACTCGGAAGCATTGTACAAATCAGGGAAGGTAGTGCCTGTGATTGATCTCTTGCTACAAAGGCAGAGTTGAGTTGTTTGGAAAAAGACCATCTGAGTGCCCCCACAACTCAAAAATATCTGTCCCATTTCCCAAAGTGCACATTTGATTCTAATATGCCTATATCATAACTATAGTCTTTAAAGCTATACAAGATTTCAAGCTGGGCCTTGTCTCTCCGTCCAGTGTGGCTGAAGGCACTACCTCCCCCGCAGTCAGTGTTGCTGAGCCAGGCCACTGGTTGACATCAGAATGTTCCTTTTCCTTTATCGCTCAGAGGCCACAGCTTCCTACCTGTTGTTTCTTTGGCTGCGAATGTTTCTCCCCTACATCTGGCAAAGACCTCTATTGGTTGTAAGAGATAACAGAATTGACCCTGACTCGCCAAAGATAAAGGCTATGTTCAGCAGTTCATTCACTCAACTACAGGGAAAAGCCTCACTTGAGGAACTACCAGCTTTGGAAGTGGAATCTGGAGACAGAATCTGGGTTTGCTCTCTCTCCAAAGCTCTGTTCCCTGGCCGCAGGCACGTTTTCTACTTGCATTTGCAACAGGTTTCCCTGAGCTCTCAAAGCTGTAAGCTTTCAGAAATCCTACAGAAACTGTCACTGCATTGGTTCCAATTGGACCATATGTCCATCTCTGAACCCATCACCCTGGCCAGGAGAAAGTGCTGTTTTCATTGGCTGTGAAGTAGTTTAACTGCCAGCCTGCTGAGTGAGGTCTTCAGAGAGTTTGCCAAAGGGAGAGAGGAAGGGGGTGTGATCTTCCACAGAAAATGCAGGACTTGCTAACTAAGAGAAGCAGGAAATGATATCTATATGACAACACTTAGGGTTATCTGCAATCTTGTCTTGTAGGAGTGTGAGAATGCCTCTCTTTTCTAGGTTTTCACTGACTTCATTGTCTCCATTTCTACAGATTTCATTACTCATTCTGGATTCTGTGAGGTTGGGCTTTTTTCTCTTTGCCAGTACTGCCAAGAAGACATGGTAAGAATAATCAGCTGGCTTTCCTGTCTCCTGCAGGAGCTGCCATCTTCTTAAAGAGACTTTGCCTTTCTGCTGTGTGTCCACAGCACCCAAACACAGATGCTAGTATAAAGTAGGCATCCAATAACTATGGGAAGAATCCTGGTAGATATATGCTTGACTCATTCTTCTTGATTAAAGGATCACTGTAGAAATGTTCTTTATAAAGATGACTCTTGGAATGTCTTGCAGGGTGAAGATGGAAAGATTGGAGCTGGAAGACCATCACTATGTGGTGGTATATGAAATGAAGAAAGAGGAAACAAGGCATGGGCCATGCCAGGGGAATAAAAGGTGGCAGAACTTGGTGCCCAGCAATTCTCTTCCTGAATCAGTGATCTAGAGATAAGTTTCTAGATTATATGAATATTTTGTTTTTTTTTTCTATTTTGGGGGGGGTGTCTGTCATGGAGCCTGAACTCTGGGCCTGGACACTGTCCCTCAGCTCTTCAGCTCAAGGCTAGTACTCTACTACTTTGAGCCACAGGGCCACTTCCAGCTTTTTCTGTTTATGTGATGCTGAGGAATCGAACCCAGGGCCTTATGCATTCAAGGCAAGCACTCTACCACTGAGCCACCTTCCCAGCCCTTATATGAATATTTTGGTACTGGAGATTAAGCCTGAGGTCTTGCACCTGCTAAGCCTGTACTCTACTACTATGCTTCATCCCTAATTCCCAAATTTTCTAAACTATTGATGAAAAAATTTGACCAATTGAAAATGCTACCAACTACTGGTATTTGTCTATGTGCTAGATACATTATCTGATTTATATAAATTAACAAATTAGAGGCTCTCAATAGACTTGGAGAAAGTTAACAGTCTAATTTTGGAGATAAGGAAAGAACATTACACAATGACACAAGGCAAGCTATGGTGGGTTTTGTAGTGAGTTAGGGGAGAATACAGATGTGAATGAACATCTGCCTCTGAAAAATTCATGTCATTGAGGCCAAATGAGGTAACTAAATTTGCCTTGTTCTAAAACTCTTTTAGGTCTCAGCTCTTATACAGGATCAAGTGCTCAGGCAGCACTTGAATAGATACCCAAAGCCAATCATACAGGTAACAATGTAAGAAGTTACAGGGAATTCTTGGAATATGAATGCCCTCATTGTTTGCTATGTGAAACAACAACTATCGACCTCTGGACTTATTGCCTGCCTTTTCCTTTCAAGAATCTCACCATCTGAAAGGGAAGGAAGGTAGCTAGAGCCTTAAGGACTTGAGAGGGTCTTAAAGCAATGGGAGAGAAGCTCTGGGTTACCAAGGTGAGCTCTTCCCAAATTTTGATGCAATTCAGAATGTCTTCAAAGATTCTGTTCAAACATATACTACTAGGTCCCATTCTGAGGCTCTCTTTATAATTCGTGGGAAGATGTGAGTAAATATGTGTGTACACATGTGTGTATTTTGGGCATAAGGAAGTATCCATTACCTCCTATTCAGGTAATAACAATGTTTCTCATCCTCAGTCCCAATTATGTTAATGGAGTTGATGTCACTCTATCTGATGACAGTTATGTGGATAAAACTCAACATATCTTCCCAATGGCCTTTAAGTCTCTGATGGAACATGCCCATTTTCCAGCCTCTCACCTACAAATATGGTTTGATATCATATACAATTGTCAAGAATAGTTGTTTATTTCTTCCTTGATTTCCTAGGAAAAATAAATCAAAGAACCAAAGGGTCTCTCAAGAAGAAACAGTTTTCCTGAATTATAATACAATTTTAGCCATTATAATATGAAAATGTGATTCATGATTTAAACACTTGTGTTCTTTCATGAACTCCTACACAACTATTCAAAACACAATATATTAAATACACCAATTTCTCAAAATCTTACATTTTAGACAATGAATAAGCTCCAAGATCTGAGAAGAAAAATACAAAATAAAACAAAATGCTGAAATAAGGATATAGGTTGACCCATAATAACAATGAGATGTACAAGACACTATGTTGAAAACGAACTTTACAACTTGGTGGTCGGGGGAGGGAGAAGTTGGGGAGGTAGGGAGGGAAGGGATGGGAGGGGGAAAAACAAAGGAGGAAGTAACAACGCTCAATAGGAAATGTATGCATTAACTTACTCATGTAACTGTAACCCATCTGTACAATATTTTTTTACAATAAAAACACATTAAAAATACACAATAAGTAGGCAAAAGACTTAAAGAGAAACCTCTCTGAAGAGGAAATAAGACTGGCCAATAGACACATGAAGAAATGCTCAAC